>NC_051178.1:188862061-188884031 GCF_013339695.2 Rhipicephalus sanguineus
TAGCCAAGTGGCCGTGGCATTCTGCTTCGAAGGACGCTGTCCTGGTTTCGATCCCTGGTCAAAATTAATCCGTAGTCACCCATACTATACATATACGGTCGCGCGTTGTTTTGCGACGTTAAACACCGCAACCTAATTTACCGCCCAATTTTTTTTTCTTTCACGTCAGGCTGGAGAAAGTAAGAGAGAAGTAATACAGGAAAGGCAGGGAGGTTAACTGGGCTACGTCCAGTTTGTTATCCCACATATGGGGAGGGGAATAAGTGAGCAAGAGAGAGGGATAGAAGGGATACAAAGGCAGGGAGGTTAACTAGGCTGCGTCCAGTTTGCTACCCTACACATGGGTAGGGGAATAAGGGAGCAAGAGGGAGAGAGAGAGAAGGGATACAAAGGCAGGGAGGTTAACTAGGCTGCGTCCAGTTTGCTACCCTACACATGGGGAGGGGAATAAGAGAGCAAGAGAGAGAGAGAGAAGGGATATAAAGGCGGGGAGGTTAACTAGGCTACGTCCAGTTTGCTACCCTACACATGGGGAGGGGGATAAGGGAGCAATAGAGAGAGAGAGGGAGAGAGAGAGAGAGAAGGGATACAAAGGCAGGGAGGTTAACTAGGCTGCGTCCAGTTTGCTACCCTACACATGGGGAGGGGAATAAGAGAGCAAGAGAGAGAGAGAGGGAGAGAGAGAGAGAAGGGATACAAAGGCAGGGAGGTTAACTAGGCTGCGTCCAGTTTGCTACCCTACACATGGGGAGGGGAATAAGAGAGCAAGAGAGAGAGAGAGAAGGGATACAAAGGCAGGGAGGTTAACTAGGCTGCGTCCAGTTTGCTACCCTACACATGGGGAGGGGAATAAGGGAGCAAGAGAGAGAGAGAGAGAGAGAAGGGATACAAAGGCAGGGAGGTTAACTAGGCTGCGTCCAGTTTGCTACCCTACACATGGGGAGGGGAATAAGAGAGCAAGAGAGAGAGAGAGAAGGGATACAAAGGCAGGGAGGTTAACTATGCTGCGTCCAGTTTGCTACCCTACACATGGGGAGGGGAATAAGGGAGCAAGAGAGAGAGAGAGGGATAGAGAGAGAGAGAGAAGGGATACAAAGGCAGGGAGGTTAACTAGGCTGCGTCCAGTTTGCTACCCTACACATGGGGAGGGGAATAAGAGAGCAAGAGAGAGAGAAGGGATACAAAGGCAGGGAGGTTAACTAGGCTGCGTCCAGTTTGCTACCCTACACATGGGGAGAGGAATAAGGGAGCAAGAGAGAGAGAGAGAGAGAAGGGATACAAAGGCAGGGAGGTTAACTAGGCTGCGTCCAGTTTGCTACCCTACACATGGGGAGGGGAATAAGAGAGCAAGAGAGAGAGAGAGAGGGGATACAAAGGCAGGGAGGTTAACTAGGCTACGTCCAGTTTGCTACCCTACACATGGGGAGGGGAATAAGGAAGCAAGAGAGAGAGAGAGAGGGATACAAAGGCAGGGAGGTTAACTAGGCTGCGTCCAGTTTGCTACCCTACACATGGGGAGGGGAATAATAGAGCAAGAGAGAGGGATAGAAGGGATACAAAGGCAGGGAGGTTAACTAGGCTGCGTCCAGTTTGCTACCCTACACATGGGGAGGGGAATAAGGGAGCAAGAGAGAGAAGGAATACAGGAAAGACAGGGAGGTTAACTAGGCTACGTCCAGTTTGCTACCCTACACATGGGGGGGGATAAGGGAGCAAGAGAGAGAAGGAATACAGGAAAGACAGGGAGGTTAACTAGGCTACGTCCAGTTTGCTACCCTACACATGGGGAGGGGAATAAGGGAGCAAGAGAAAGAGAGAGAGAAGGAATACAGAGAAGGCAGGAAGCTTAACTAGGCTACGTCCGGTTTGCTACCCTACACATGGGGAGGGCAATAAGGGAGCAAGAGAGAGAGAGAGAAGGAATATAGGAAAAGTAGAAAGGTTAACTAGACTACGGCCATTTTGCTACCCTACACATGTGGAGAGTAATAAGGGAGTAATATTGTGGAAGAGCACATGCTTGTCCATGTCGGTAAGAACTTTCTTAGCGCACTGAAGTCCTGTGCTGTTCAGTGCGCTAAAAAAGTTCTACGACAGTAGTACGCGAATACGCACTGAAGACGTGCTCGCGATCGTCGAGTAATTAATAAAATAATTACGCTGGTTGAGTGTGCCTTTAAAACACTTCGGTGTCTGCGCAATGTCAACATATGCTTTCTCGTCATTATGGTGCGGTGCACATTTGTTACGCAGTGGCGGCGTTACAGGGTTCTTTAAATAAAAAAAAAAGAAGTAAGTACTGGGGTTTTGCTTGCGAAAACAAGATATGATTATGAAGCAAGCCGTAGTTGTTGACTGCGGATTAATTTTGACCACCAAGGTGTTCTTCAACGATAACTGAAATCGAAGTACGTGGGCGCGCTTTGTCGAAATAATGCCACCTTGCCCAAGAATCGAACCCACGACCTCGTACTTAGCAGGCCATTTTAGCATCTACGTTACTCACTACTGGCTGTGTCGCAGACATCGAGATCTGACTCCACAAGCAGGGCATATACATAGCAAGCTGTGCTTGAGCTAATCTGGCATCTTATTCTTTCGTCGTTTTCTTCTTGTTATGCGGGAAATATACAATGCGCGAGAGTAACCCTGCTTTTCCGTTGTTACAGCTGTCTGGAAGATCGTGAAGGGCATGCTTCCGTCAGAGGGGGTGCAGCGCGTAATATTCAGTAGCAAGGAAAGCCTCCTGCAATACATCGACCGGAGAAACCTGCCAAAGTACATGGGAGGAGAGGTACGTATACCGTGTCATCGATGCGGACAAGCTTGCTTTCTCAGCAAGCAGAGGGAGCGATACACAAAAACCGTCTTAATATTGCATCCAGGCGTACATCGATGCCATAATTTGGAAGGAATTATTGACCCGGGTATCACGCTTCCAAGGCTGAAGCTATGCGTCATGCTTCCCGTCGGTCGCTTGTTCCCCTTGTGGGATGCGGAGTCGGTGAAGGACGGATCCCAACATAAAACAAAATGATGTTTATTAACGTAGTAGCAGCAGCAGGGCAAGCATGCCGATGCTGCGCTTCGAAAGGTTAGAGAAACAAACATGAAACTAAGCTTGGTAGCTTGGGTTATATTGCCAGCGGTGGTGACGTAAGCCTCCGACGGAACTGCGTGGCGCTGTCTTTTATCGGAAACGTGTTGCAGCAGGTCGCTGTGTCACGCCGGGCTAATCAATGACGAGACGGAGGCTGCGTACGTCTGTGCGCAGTGGTCGCCACATCACCCCCCCGCGGAGTGCAGAGCCCTCAGGGTCTGTAGAAATCTGGGAGGCGTACCAGACGTCCAGAGCGTGCCGTGAAAGGAGCGGGCTGCGACGTCGGTGGCTGTGGACGGACGCCAGTTGAAAGAGTGGCGCTGCCAGGGTCGTTCGCCGCGATGTACGCGGGCTTGAGTCGGTCCTGTCCTGGTCGGTAACACGGAGTGGCGAACGGGTGCTCAATTTTTTCCTGGGGGTCGGGGCTGAGAGTGGCGTAGAGGACGGGTGTAGAAACCTAGTGGCTTTTGCGAGCTGTTCCGCTGACGGGCGGCGCTGCGGAGAGACGCTTCAGGAGGGCCGAGTGGACCAAGGTTGGGGTGCCAGGTGTGGCCTTGTGCTGGTCCGCCCAGGGAGACTGGGACCGGGTGGTCGCGGTCGGTGCGGGCGTCGTCATGTTTGCGCTGCCGCTCGACAGCTTGGGCAGGATCGGCGGTCGGGACAGTATGATGTTCGAAGCCAACCAGCGTGGTCGGGACAGTCTGAGGTGGCTCGGTTAGGGTGACACCCGTGGTGTCAGCGAACACCTGACAAGCAGCGCTGGTTCGGGTGTCGCACACAGGATCAGTAGGTGCTGATGCCGTCATGGGTGCCGGGGGCTCGTCTGCCGTCGCGGGTGCCGGGGGCTCGTCTGCCGTCGCGGGTGCCGGGGGCTCGTCTGCCGTCGCGGGTGCCGGGGGCTCGTCTGCCGTCGCGGGTGCCGGGGGCTCGTCTGCCGTCGCGGGTGCCGGGGGCTCGTCTGCCGTCGCGGGTGCAGGGGGCTCGTCTGCCGTCGCGGGTGCAGGGGGCTCGTCTGCCGTCGCGGGTGCAGGGGGCTCGTCTGCCGAAGCGGGTGCCGGGGGCTCGTCTGCCGAAGCGGGTGCCGGGGGCTCGTCTGCCGAAGCGGGTGCCGGGGGCTCGTCTGCCGAAGCGGGTGCCGGGGGCTCGTCTGCCGAAGCGGGTGCCGGGGGCTCGTCTGCCGAAGCGGGTGCCGGGGGCTCGTCTCCTGCGGCGGGTGCGGGCACGGCTGCTGCGGCGGGTGCGAGCACGGCTGCTGCGGCGGGTGCGGGCACGGCTGCTGCGGCGGGTGCGGGCACGGTTGCTGCCGGTTGCGGTGGGGCTAGCACGAACCCTCGAAGTTGGTCGTATGCCTGCGGCCCAAGAGGAGGCACAACGCGTCGCAGAGCAGGAGGAAGCATAGCTACCGTGATGGCGTACTTGTCCTGTTGCGAGACGATGTGACGCAGGGAGAAACCAGCCTCCATCTTGATGAGCCAGATGGCTGGACATTGCGGCCAGAATTCGGGAAACTCCGGCGGCAGCAAGATGCAGTGCGCCGTGGTTTCATCCGGTCGCAGCGCCATCGTGATAGGCGCGTCAGAGGTCGGTTGACTCGGCGTGAGGGTCCCGTGGAATCTTCTGGAAGGTCATTCCAAGGTCCGGGTCATGGCGGTGCGGTTTGTTCGTTTTCCGGGTCACCAGATGTGGGATGCGGAGTCGGTGAAGGACGGATCCCAACATAAAACAAAATGATGTTTATTAACGTAGTAGCAGCAGCAGGGCAAGCATGCCGATGCTGCGCTTCGAAAGGTTAGAGAAACAAACATGAAACCAAGCTTGGTAGCTTGGGTTATATAGCCAGCGGTGGTGACGTAAGCCTCCGACGGAACTGCGTGGCGCTGTCTTTTATCGGAAACGTGTTGCAGCAGGTAGCTGTGTCACGCCGGGCTAATCAATGACGAGACGGAGGCTGCGTACGTCTGTGCGCAGTGGTCGCCACACCCTTAAAGGAGTCTTGAACCACCCCTTGTGCTTGGTGAAAAAAAAAAAAAAAACACATAGAGCGGAAAGCAGATGCTGTGAACAGCTCAGCCAAATCTTGCAGTCGTGCGCGGCAAGTACAGTTAACATGCGGAGCGCGAATTTGCTACTTTCTCAAGCGCCCACTCTTCATACAGAAGCCCGTACACTTTCTTCGGAGGGCCGTCATGCAACAGATATTTCGTCACACAACAGATTGCTGCTATTGGCCGACAGCCGACATAAGCCAAGCGTTGTTTGGATCAGATGCGCTCCCTGCCATGGCGTGCCGCCTCGCGTGCCGGGCGGCACGCCATTACATTACGGCATTACATAGTAGTGACACTAGCCCGCAACGAAGTAACACCGGGAGAGACGAGCGCGTTTAATGACGCGTGCTCAAGGTCACGACGCGCACGTGACGTAGCTTCATTCCCCCTTGTCATCCCTCCCTGTGTAACTTCCAGCTCCCTCGTCGGGACGAAAGAAGAGAGAAAGCGTTTACAGCGTGCGACAAATCCCTGCAACTTCGCTCGTACCTGACGGATTCGCAAGATTTTTGCGGCAATCGGTTCATGAGGCAACAAACTCCGGTACCGGGATCAATGAATCATTACTTGGGAAAATGGTTCAGGAGTCAGGACCCCTTTAAGCTATACAACGGGTACATTAAAAATGTTATCACATTCACTGTGATAACCAAGGGCGTAGCCAAGGGGGAGGGTCGGGGGGTTCAACCCCCCCCCCCGAAATTTTTCAGTTTCGCTTGCGTATATACACGCACACATACAAACGCACGCACGAACATGCATAAAGTATGGTTGAACCCCCCCCCCCCCGAAAAAAATTTCTGGCTACGCCCCTGATTGACTGTGCTAATGAGGAATTTTGCCTAGACGTTCATCTGCATTCGCTTATATTCTCTCTTTTTATCCCTGCGCAGGACACATACGTGTACCAGTACCAGAAGGGCAACCCCCTCGGCGACCGGTGCCCACGATGCACGTATCCCAAGGTGGCCATACCGTGAACCACTTTTGTCATAAAGAGTTCATCGAATGTCAACGTTGACCACACCGCGGAGAGACTGTGATATTGTTAGGTAGAAATAAGACAATATGCACGCATCAAAGTTCGAGTGAGCGTCCCGCAGGCCTCTGCAACGACCGATGGCAGTGGACGCTACAGCTGTTCTGGACATCGCCAAATTCTGCAACGACGGCGCTTTGAGACAACGAGAGAGGATTTGTACAGCAGTCCTCTGAACCCAAGATGAATTGTCGACATGGCGAATTCGACAATGTGTTAATATTTGACCGTGGAAGTGTGTTATGTTTCTGGCCAGCATGGAAGATAGTCGGTACACTGATGGCTGGGAGAACAGCTTTGACGTTGAGCAACCCGAGCAACGGAATTCGTCTTGAAGACGTCATCGCGACGTGACGCTATACCTCGTGTCGACAAGGGAAATCCAAGAAAAACACAACTGTCTTTTAAAACATGTTTCGTGTGGTAACCCATGAAAAGTGGAGCCTGGCTTACGTTAGGCGCGTGTAAGAAAGCGTGACATTGCTTTCCTGTGAGCAGAGGGCTTTCTCTTCGAAGTGTTTTGATCCGCCACCATCTTGATTCGACAGCGAAACAACCTGCATCGTTTCCTTACTTCGACGCCGTCTGAGCGAAGCTGTCTGCATGCTTTGCTGGAATTTGAATTAGACTCAAGATGGTCGCTGTCCGCTTAGCTGTCTGCTTAGCTGGATGAGCACTGGAACACACGGCCAATGTATACAGAACTGAGAGACATGCGCTGTCGCGGCCGAAAAGAAATAAGTCGTTTCCGTGGTCTGGAACTATACGCTGACAATCGCTACGCCTGTTTTGTACTTGTACTTTTTCTTCATACATATCCATCCATTCATCCACTTCAAATACTTCAAAAGCTAGGACGGTATTGTTTTGTATTTGAGCTAGTCGATAACGCTGAGTGCGCGATGGTGTGTTTGTGCGATACTTTTTGAATGTGGGGCGCGCTTGAGCGATATTGACAGCAGTGACCAGAGACAATATGTTTTGTCGGGACCATAAAATTGAAATCATCTGTCCTGACTAATAAATGACCGCTAATGCAGTTTTTTTTCTTTTATTGTCGACATATAAAGAGATCAAACACGTCATAAACGACTCTGGGGCTCAGTATATAGTAATCCTTAAGTGGAGTGACCTCAGAGCTGAGAAAAAAATGTACGCGTTTATTTTTTTTTCAAAACAAAATCTGCTTATCTGCAGCTTCGATGACACCCGTAAGAGACATTTCGTACATTTTTTTCCCTTCCGCTCTCAGCCATTCCTATCCTTAATTTATAACTATTATAGGCGGCGTGCTTAGTTCTCATGTAAAAACTGGCTCCCCAAGCTCGCCCAGACCAACAAGTTGCTGTAAATGTATAGCGTGGCATTATCCTCCTGCGTGTGACGTCACTCGAAAGTTATTTAAATTGTCGGCCGAACGCGATTGTTGGAGTGTGTGTGAAACTCTGCAACGCTGTAAATATAGGTGAACCATCGTACATGCACACGCGACGCATCACATCTTTTATTATTCTCCGAATTTCTATCCTGTATACAGTTGTACAAACTATAACAATAAAACTATATTTCGTGAAATTTGTTCTTCAATTTCGGACTTTGTGCACTTGACCTTGGACCTTGTGCAATGGCGGCTTTGATGACGTCAAGGCAGCGTAATCACTTGCCGTTTAACCTGCTTAAATGTGATGACGGCGCTGCTGGAACGTTTGTGGCCTCTGTGCACGAATAACAGATATACCTGCATGCGATGTACTGATAACATTAACGTGACATGACAACATTAGCGTCCCACCATGTTGGTACTCCAACATGGCGGTTTCCGTGACGTCAGTGCAAGCCATCCGTACGGCAACCACCGAATAAGGCTCTCTACATAGCGGAGCGACACAAAACAAAATCATGAAATGACCTTCATTGAACAGTAAAACGTTCTGTACTCCGTTTCATACATTAAGTGCAACGTTATGGAGGAGACTTCTTACAGTAGATGCGCTCGCGCCAAGAAATAGTTCAATGCTCTCACCTCCCGTTGTGTGATTTTCTTCCGTTCCTAGGCTGAGTAATAAATGAAGATTTAAATGTGAACATATTCGACAGAGATCTGTCTGGCTGGGTGAAAAATTCATACGACAAATAATAAACTCTCCAGCCACTTTGCAAAAGTTAAAGTTTAAAAGCTATGAAACTGACCCGACGTTTCGGGACCGATTCGGTCCCTTCCTCAGGGGTGACTGTTCGGCCGGCTCCGAGGCTAGCGAGTTTCTTTGGTGGTGTCCCCCTCTCCCTCGTCCTTCTTCCCGCCGTTCTTCTTGCCGCGGTGTTTCTTCCACTGGCTCCATAGACCGTGCACGTACACATTCGGCAATGTTCCAGTTCAGCGGTTGACGTTTCCCGGTGTTGTTTGTATATGCCAGGATTCCAACAACTGCCTTTTTGTGTGGTTGCCTTCCGTGCCGATGGCCCGGGCGTCGTCAAAATTGATGCGGTGGTCCATCTTTTCGCTGTATATATATATATATATATATATATATATATATATATATATATATAATATATATATATATATATATATATATATATATATATATATATATATAATGTCATCTTGGACCACATCTGTATTCTTTTCTGCGAAGATTCGTCCCGAACAGACGAAATTTCGTCGATAGTCTAGCACACTCCAGTGTGCAGTACTCGCTTTCAGAAGGTTAGGGTAGGGAGGGACAAGTGCCATTTTTGTCTACGCTTTTGACAGTGCGTGTGTAGAGGTTGGGGGGTGAAGAAGGGCAGCCCCCCCCCCCCCCCCCGCCTATTTTACTACCCCTCCGATAGACACCTGTTTATCTCCTCCAAGCCCCCTGCTCCATTCTAACCGAAGAACGAAGGGAGGAACCACAGACCATTATCATCTCCGACTCACAGGAAGCATGCCGTTTACTTTTAAAAGGCCGCCTCCCCATAAAGCTAAGTAAATTCCTAGGCGGGAGATTGAAAAACGACTACAGGCTGATCTGGTGTCCTGGACACACAGGCCTGGAGGGAAACGAGAGTGCGGACGCTCTTGCTCGAGGGCTCACGAACCGAGCAGAGCCTCGACCGCACTTTCAATCCCCTCAAACACTTCAGGAGGATACTAACGAGGAGGACAACGACCCATCCAGAATGGCCCCTCGTGAAATTCTGGCTCACCAGCGAGGCACTCGACAAAAATACAGCGCCCCCCACAAATCATTAAAAAGGGAGGACGCGATTGACCTTCGCAGGATTCAAACGGGGGTCTTTCCCAATCTACAAAGATTGAACAAAATTTTCCCAACGCTGTATGGGCACGCCTGTCCGTGGTGTGGCGGCTCGCCATCTCTCTATCACATCTCGTGGGGATGCCTAAACCGACCACCAACTTTAGATGCCTTTTTAGGCGAGTACCACCTATCTAATACTTTCGAGCAATGGGAGGCCCAGCTCGCCAGCTCTGACCCGGGGGTACAGCTTGCGCTTCTGGGTCACGTCAGGCAGGCAGCAGTAGCCAGTGGAGCCCTGGACTTGGGGCCCCACCCATCGAGCTCATGATCCCTTATCCCAACCCTTATGAATAAAGTTGTACTACTACTACTACTCCTATACTTCTCTCCGCATTCCCCTCAAGTGTTGCGGTTGTGGTGTCCTCGTCTGAGATACAGTTAATGCGTCACTTACCCCCACTCTTCACCTATTTTCCAACTCAAGAATCTCTCTCCACGAAGCGGCGCAAGCTCAAACATGCTTTGACGAGATCTGCACGGCGGTAGCCTCTCCCACATCGCTCGCGTGCAAGGCACTAACGCATCGCGCAGGCGGCTCGCACCGCAGAGGAGCTACCGTGCGTCGTGGCCGGGAATACATTACGTGACTGCTATGGTGAAAGAAGTTTTGCGACCTACCAGTGTGTCACCGACAGCGACCGTTTGGCCAGTGGTTACACATTTGGTAGAGAACAACATCGCAACCATGCACGATTAAGATCGTCATATGACTCAGGCGACGCACTAACTTGCACTTTCACTTCCTCAACATTCACAGCGGCTACACGTTATTCGATACGTTTGCACTGCACTTGCTGGGAAAATTGATGTTCAACGTCTTCGCTGGGAAAACCGGTCGGTGGATAGTACTGCTGTCTCAGTACGCGAGTTCAGAGCCGAAGGAGTCACTGATGTCTGTGGGCACATTATTTTTCCCCGTCTTACAAAAGCACAACGTGCCACGACTCCTGCAAAAATATGCACGCTAATCCGCTTGTGCCAGTGCCTCGCTTCATGGCTGCCCGCAACCAGGCACGACCATGTGCGTATACGACAAACGTTTCTTTGCGGCAGATACCCTTCCGCCTCACGGTAAATCCAAGAAGTCTGGAGCACACAAAAGGACGGCATGCTTGGTGGGGAAAGCAGTTTTTTAACAGTGGCAGGTAGCAGCGGCAATTTCAATACATGCCTGGTCCCGTCGTGTAGCTCTGACGCCATAATGGCGTTGGTCGTAGAACACCTGCGTTGGTCGTAGAACGTGTGGGCTTCTGCAGACACGTGTGCTTATGCAGTTTCGACAATGCGTGAGAGCGCCGGTTGTCAAATACGCCAACAATTACGACGCCAGTTGAAGCGAGCGGAAAATTGCGCGCTTCCTTTCATACTTCCCCGCAGACACAGGGGCGACGCCAGGTTTGTTCCTCTAAGGGGGACAGCTACGGCCGGACAGTTTCTTCGTGGGCAGGGACACCCCCGGAAGGAACTAGTGATAGGCTTAGCTTTGCGGCACGTCACTGGGGGCTGTGGTGTGGGGCAGCAAGGAGAGCGCGGAAGAAATTCCAGGGGGGAGGGGGGCATCTCTCCGCCTCGAGCCCCCCTTCTCCCTTTTCACCCGGCGCTGCACCTTACCGAAGATAATGGGTTTACTCTAGCTATGTAACGCGAGGGGCAGTGGCATCCCCGTTTCGACGTACCTGACAGGAAGAGCTCGGGCTATGTCGAGGAAAGTAGGCTTAGGAAGCAGGACAGTGACAATGCTCGGAGGAAGTTCTAAACTGCGAACAAGGCCCCCATCAGGGAAGCTGAAACGTCTCTTCCTTATTCATTCGTGGTCGGTGTTCCCCTTTAAATTTTTATGAAGTCCTAGTTTAGCCTTTGATTCGACACGACACTCACGATTAGCGCGTGCGCGATGAGACACACAGCATGTGGTGCTACATCGCGGCAGCAGTCGCTTCACTGCCGTGGACAACTATTTCAAGACAATGACTTCCTTCTCTTTACCCACTTTCCCTAAGAGAGCACAATGGCGATTTGTGACCGAACTTAACTTATAAATCGTGAGGCCTATTTCGGCTAGCTACCGTATTTACTAGCATACTACGAGCACCGGCTGACGATGATAATCAAGATTATTGGTGGTGTTCTCTTTATTGCACCCAAAAGAACGGACCAGTACGAAGTCTTCTGGCGTGCTTCCGAGCCAGAAGACTATTGGCTATCCGCAGGGGCGTAGGCTGGAGGGGGGGGGGCACACCGGGCCCGTGCCACCTCCCCCCCCCCCCCCACCGATTTTTTTTTTTTTTTTGCCATGGCATACAGTCAGCGCGGTGTCGTCTCTTCCTCTGTCCTTGTCTACATTTTGCGCTGTTTTTACATCCCAAGCATGGCATACAGAGCTCAAAATGACACTCGATCACATCTGCCTGCCCGACTCCCACTTCAGATCAAGGAGGTGCCCCCCCCCCGAAAAAATTTCTGGCTACGCCCCTGGCTATCCGCTATTATAAGGCAGCATTGCTTTCATTCAACTTCAAAAGACAGGAAACCTGTAGAAGGCGGACAGGTCGGCCTGAGGTGGTGCGCTCTGGCCTGCTAGTCTGGACACGGGAAAAGGAAGGGGATATTGTTGTAATGTGATTTTAGTTCCAGTTTCGTTCTGTTCTTTGTACTCGAGAGGGGGCGTTGTGTATGTGTCCCTGTCCTGTATATGTCTGTGTCCTGAATATCCTGAATAATAAAGGGGGATTCAAGTCCATGTTTCGGACTGTTCATGGTCGCTCTTCAGACACTACAATGGCGACGAGGTAAACTGCAAGTTATGCTGCTTCGCAACCGTTTCCGTGCTCCGCTCCGAAGATCTATTTTTTCGCCAGAGTGACCAGGGTCCATGAGCTCTTCTGGGTTGGCCCCGCCACCGTCATTCCTGCTCAGCCCCGGCCGTCCAGCCGTGCCATGGGAGCAGTGGCATCGGTTGGCTCTGGTGGTGGAACCTATGAGGCGCTTACTACGTCGAAATGAACCTTTTATTTGGGTCAGCAGAAGCAGACAGAATTTCAAGAGAGTCAAAGAACTCCTTTCATCTAGCACAATACGGCACATGTTTGACCCAGCACTGCCGGTGATTGTGTCTACTGAGGCATCGGATTGTGGGCTTGGAGCCGTATTGCAGCAGCAAGATGGGTGTGAAATGCGCACGATAGCTTTCGCATCCCGCACCTATCACCTACGGAACGAAGTATTCGGTCGGGTGAACGCGAAGCGCTTGCGCGTGCATCTGGGCATGTGAAAAGTGGGCATACCTACCTTTGGGGGCGCCAGTTCACACTTCAAACTGACCATCAAGCATTGGTTTCTTGCTGGCATCACACGGATCAAGACGACGTCCGCTTCGTATTGCCCGCTGGGGTGCTAGGCTCCTCCGCTACAATTTTCTTGTGGAGTACAAAAAAGGGTCGACGAACACTGTACCAGACGCTCTTTCTCGTCTACCAATTCCTACTTCAGAAGCTGAACTTGCCACAAGATGATGAAATTGTCTCACTGTCGAGCCTGCTTGTACTCTAAAGACGAATTCAAGCAACTGTTCTCGGTGACATCTGCTTACAACAGTCAAATCTTTTGTAATGACTTCTTGGCCACCACACAAATGCATTCGTGAGCAGATCAGCCCTTTTGTTCAAACATTTGCGACGAACTTTCAGTGGTCGATGACGTACTGTTGCGTGCAGCAAGCGGCTGGTCGTTCCTTCATCGCTTCTGCCCAGATCATCGCCACCGCGCATTAGACACATCAGGGCATCACGCGCACGAAAAGCAAGACTTCGCGAACAGTTTCTGGTGGCCTGGGATGGACAAGGAAGTCGAAACAGCTGTAAAGAACTGCAGTGTGTGCTTGGAGGCAGATAAGTTTGCCAAAACGTCACCAGCACCCATGCAGCCTGTAGAATGGCCTCAGCGACCATGGCAAAATCTTGGCATTGATATTGTGGGCCCCCTTGAACATGTGCCTCAGAACAACAGGCAGGTCATAATCCACGCTCGTGGATTATCACTTCCAAATGGCCCGAAGCTTATTTCTGTAGTAGCGTGTCCACAAGCGCAGTCAAGGAGTTTCTAACCGGCGTATTTTCGCGAGAGGGTTATCCAGAAGAGATAGTCACTGACAATGGTCCACAATTTATTTCTCGTGAATTCAAAGAATTTCTTCACGATCGAGCCATTCGCTTGTCTCATTCCTCAGTGTACTATCCTCAGGCCAATGGGCAAGTTGAGCGTTTTAATCGAACACTTAAGAACTATGTACAGGTGTGTCTTCTGGAGCGACAACCGCTCTGCCAAGCTGTTACTGAGTACCTGGGGTGTATAGATGCACAACCACATGCCACAAACCGGCGTTGCGCCCGCAGTGTTGTTGCATGGCAGGATGCCCCGAACAAGGCTGCACGTAGTCGGCTTTTCAGCACCAGCTTTTGAAGAAGATCCAGCTAAAGAGCTCTCACGATTACGCCAGAGGATCAAGAAACAGCGGCAATGCAGCAAACAATATGCGGACCGAAGAAGAGCTGCCAAAGAGACTACAATCGCGGTAGGTGATTTCGTTCGTGTCAGGAAGCGGTCTATTCGTTTCAAGGGAGATAGTGTCTTTTCACCACCAACAAAACTTGTGAAGAAACAAGAGTCTTCCTCCTTCCGGCTACAAGATGGTAGGACCTAGAACGCCTCAAAACTTTCCAAAGTTCCTCAGAGGAGCCAGTTTCATCCTCGTGAGTGTCCCAGTGAGCTGCTGCCACTTCCATGCGAGTGTGCTGTGCCGTGCTATCATTCTGTGCCTACTTCTCATACAACGGTGCAAACACATCAGTCTTCCGTTCTGCCAGCTTCTCCTGCCGGGTTGTCTACACCGCTACCTTTTGCTGAGCCAGCTGTTGCGGTGCCAGTGCCACAACCTACTAGTGTACACCCAACATCGTCTGATTCTGTGCAGTCTCAGCCTGTGCCGGTGCAGACTGCTGCCACACAAGCAACAGGGCGGCCACAGCGAGAACGACGTCCTGCATGGTCGAAGGACTATGTGTCAGAGTAGTGCCTATATATAACTGTTCTCTATTTGCTCTAACCCCTACTAACACCACTAAACCTCTTTAAAAGAGGAAGAGAATATGTTTTAATGTGATTTTAGTTCCAGTTTCGTTCTGTTCTTTGTACCCGAGAGGGGGCGTTGTGTATGTGTATGTCAAAAAGGTCAGAGAGATGGACCGTGAATTTATATTTTTTGGTATAACAACATAGATTTAATCAATGTAGATAAGGCATTAGGACAACATGAAACAAGGAAGTTTTTTTTTATTTATTTTTTTTTTCGCCTTCGAGCCTGGTGGCAGACATGTCACCGCCCCGTTATAAAGGGGACGCTCATAGCATCCATCCATCCATCCATGTACTACCGAAAAGGAAAAAAAAAAACGAAATAAGGAGGGAAAGGTTTTATGATAATTCAAGGGGAAGCGCTTTACTGTTTGAACCAAGGTCGGGCTGCCTTAGAACGCGTAGTTATAAAGCGAGATTCAGTAATGAAGAAGAACAATGTACATGCTGCGGGGAAACTAAGGAAACGATGGAACATGTACTGATTGAATGTGGCGATATTCACCCAGGTATAGACCTCGTGAGCTGGTATGGTGGCGCTACTGCTCTCGCCCTCTATTGGGCCAGCGGCGCACTGTTAGGATTGTCGCCTACGGGCCCGTCGTCATGTTTCAAGGCGGCGGCTATGGTTGCGGCGGCCGCTGTTCTCCAAGAACGGCCACCGTAGTTCTTTTTTTTTCTGTCTGCGTGTGCAAATTAGAGCACTGCACGGGCCGTAATTTTCGGCCCGGGCCCGGCCCGGGCCCGGGACCTCGTTCAAATTTACCCGCCCGAACCCGGCCCGGTGATTCAAAATGAGACCCGGGCCCGGCCCGAACCCGAGAAAAAATTTCGCCTACCCGGCCCGGCCCGGCCCGACCACAGATCAGGCCCGACTGAGGCCCGACCCAGTAATCTAGGTGGTGATGCCCGAACATGGAATCGACAGCAGGGTGTTTTAAGTAGCAAATATCTACGCTTTGTTGGGGCATGTTTTGCTAACAAATTATACTTTAACATAGTTACGGTAATTTCTTGTAAAAAGGGGCTCACGGTGCAAACAGTTGAGCGGACATACTGAATACAATGAATGTTTGTTCGGCAGTGGTATACTGTACCTAATTTTTCTGCAAATACACTGGGGATCATGAAGGGTGTTTTGTAGCAGACATTGTAGCAAGAAAAGTGATTTGCAGCACGAGTTTAGTTTCGATAGGGAGCGCAGTAACAACAAAGGATGGATTGATTGATGGATAAACTTTATGGTCCATCGGAACGCGCTATAGCACGTTGCGGGCCGCTCCGACATCGGAACAGAAAGACCAAGTCTCTCTGCTGCGTCGCGGGCCCGTTGGCCTGCCCATATAGCTGCTCTTCTAGCGCGGAGCTGGTATATATAATAGCAGCCTCCCATTTTGACAGCGTGATGGCTTCGCCGCCGCGTAACACGGAGCAACGCCAGAGCATGTGCTCTAGATTGGCTTGGCAGAGAACAAAACGCTCACTTCACTTTGTTTTTATTGCAATTTATAACCTATTGAAACTTATAGCATGCTCTAGCCACAAAGCCAACCATGCACCCTTCTCGATATGTAGTACCCGTCTTCACCATTGTAGCACCTTGCCAGAGCAAGAGAAACAGGGGGAAAAACAAATTTGTGACCTTTGTTGTAAATACACTAATCTGGGCAAAGGTATGGAACCGCGTACACCACGTGTATGCGTATAATCAGCCGAAAGGAAGAAAAAAACTATTTGTCATAGCACTATTTTCATATACCATACCACTGCTAGTATATATACAGACTGTAAGTTTCTCATGGCATAGTTTACAGTTTACTTCTTCTCATGTTATTGTGCAAAAAATCAAAGTATCAAGAGATTCCCGATTTAAGCACGCCATGCGCCATTGCATCACATATCCTGCCGCACTAAAGCTTCTTGTAGTGCTCGCGCTGGTCGGACGGGCGCACCACATCTGCCTTGCCAATTGCGAAGGTGTCGGCAGTCGTTGTTCTTAGCTTCCACCACTGGAGCAAATCTAGGATGTCTTTGTGGACCTATGCAGAATGACCATAGCTGTCCAGCTCATCCCTTCACTTCTCTCGTTCCCGAACGTCGTGCCAATCTTCAATGTCGTCTATAAAACTCCTCTTTGAGGGCTTCTCGCTGTAGTTTTCAGCAGTGTATGTTATGCACGGTTTCCACCGTGCTCGTTTTATCCATATTATAATGGTCTATGCCTTCCCAGCGATGTTGTATCGGTAGAAGCTGGCCATTGGACTACGCGGTTAGGACTGGCAGGAGTAGGACGAAGCAATTTTGATGTATTTTCGGGGTTCGCTCGAGTTTGGTAATAAATGCGGGACTAACGTTCTCGAAGCTTACTCATTGGATGCATATGGTTCGAGGTAAGGGGACATCACCCGGCACGGAATCTGTCATTATCCTTTTTCAAGCCAGATATTTCGTCAAGCGAATATACTTCACCCCACACCTTGTTTAATGGACCTGTTCTATTCCTGCACATTTCAACGCTTTTGTGGCAGTATCATGTAGATCTCGCACTATATAGCGCACTATATAGGGCCTCAAAAACGCGGCTCGCGGAGCTCTCGCTAGCGGCTCTCCGCCCGCACATGACTGTCTTCATCACATTTTTTTTTATAAGTATGTTCTTGAGATACACAGGCATGACAGATCGAAAGCATATTTTTCTTGAGGCACCCCCTGTGGTCACCGTGTGTTGATACATAACCATGAAACAAAAGCTATATTTCAGAATCGGCGTCCACATTTCGTATCACCCAGATTTATGGGTGATACGAAATGACTGGTTCCCCAGACGTGAAAGAGAGACGTCCGTTAATGGCAATACTAAACGCGAACTGCTGCGCCGGCCACGTGCATGTGCACGTGCCCTCGATGAACATCGGTTTCCTGTTCTTCGATAGAGTCTGGCGCGCTCCAAGTTGCTCCGTTACGCACTATTTTGCAACAATATGTTGTTGGAATCCTGCCGCCAAATCCCCTTCAGAAATGATCCCGTGTGTGTGGTATGGGAAAGGTCTGCTGTGAAATAAAGGTAGTTTTAAAACAACCTGTTCCCCCCTCCCACCCTCCTACCTTCGTCATTGCCCTAGCCTTTGCGGGAGTTAATTTTCGCGAATGCGGCCCGTTAGCTGAGGTGAGTTTGAGAACCCTGATAGGGCGGAACAAGACGAAAGCTCAGACGTTAACAATGTGGGCACACAAAGCAGGCTGTGCATGTCCATCTCGCGCCTCATGACCACTGGGAGCCGTCACAGAGACACGGAAAAACAATGTGCCTTTATAGGGATTCTATGTATCAAAACTCCGTGCAGTCTTATCGTTTTTAGAGGGGGGCTGTACATTCAACAATGTTTCCCCGCTTTGGAGCTCTGATTTTATTATATTACATTTATTACTGCGATTACAGAGTAACAGTTAGGGTATAAAATAGTAACGAAAGCAAATAAAGCACGGAATAGCGAGATGTTACATATAAGTGCCTGGTCTATTTACTTTTAGCTCGCCCGTTTCAGATAAGTCAAGTAGCTCCTATGCAAGAAGCAAAGGAGTTCAGTACTTATCCCTCATAAAATTTCTCCAAATAGCTTACCCCACATAAAAAAGCGTTTTCTCGAGATAAAATGTGGGACATATATGTATGCACAGCGTATGCGGAACAAGGCATATTAAAGAGAACAACGATTTTTCTATTATCAGTAAATTACTCTTTTACCATTACAAAAGCACCACGCTCACCGCGACAAGACTCTTGGTAAGAGAGAAAACTCGCATGAAAATGCAGGTAACGACGCCAACTTAAAATTCACGCAGCAAACTCCGTGACGTCATATATTCTGACGGCATCTACTGGGCCCTACGTAGTTTATAGTGGGTAAAAATGAAGTACATTGACCTCTGAGGGGGTCATAACACTTAACATACCAAATTTCTGGAAATTTTGTTGAGCCAATGTCCCCAAAATACGACGAATACAGTTTGAAATCCGTGACGTCACGTGCGGTGATTTCAGCGCGAAACTTGAAAATGGAACATTGACCTTGATTTTCTCCTTTATTAGCAAACTCATTGATGGTGAAATTAATGACGTTCGGGTTCTCAGAGTACACTTTATCGGTCTAAACCAATTCAGTGTTTCACTTTAGAGACCCTTTAAGAACGGTGCAAAGTCCAAGCGCGGCCCGACACGAGCCCGCCACCTCAAACCCGGGCCCGGCCCTAAGCCCGGAGCTTCAGGCCCGAGCCCGGCCCGGGCCCGCCGTGAAAACTACTTTACCCGGCCCGGCCCGGCCCACAGGGCCGGGCCGGGCTCGGGTTTTCGGGTAGGCCCGAGCCCGTGCAGTGCTCTAGTGCAAATACGCTGTGCTAACTTACGTGTATTTATGTTTTTCTTTCTGTCTCAAAAACCTCTCAAACTACAGCCGTTTAAAGCTGTAGCCGAAAAACCAGCAGGCAGCGACTCTTGTTAAAAAAAAGCATTCCACAAAACTTCGTCCCCTATTCGCCTCAAGCCATTCGAGAAATAGAGACCCCTCTCAGTCATTCTTTTCACTGAAAACCGAACTGCGAGCCCTACGAACAAAAAAAAAAAAGAAAAGAAAAGAAAAGAAAAAGCCGACAAACCCAGCTGCTTGCGCCGGAAACAAGTTCTTTTCCGTCGCTTGGACACCACGCGGGGAACAGTAGATTACCCCCCCCCCCCCCCCACACACACACACACACACCAACACGCTCACAACACGCACACAAACACTTTACAGACAGTGAGACTGCAAGGCAGTGCAAGCGCCCATCAGTTCGTCACTGGTTGTCGTCTGCTAGGAAAGCGCATCGCCGCCAGCCCGCGCGTGAACGTGAGGACAAGCGACGATCGTGTGTTGTGCGGTTTCCGTAGGATTGAAATTGCAATAACGTGCGTTTCAAGAGGAGTTCTTGGTCGCTTGGTACGAAGTTGCACGCGAGTGGTCAGTGCGTGGTCTGAAAGAAGAATTGATGTGCGCGATGGAATCTTCCGACATTATTGGGAAATGCAGAGTGAAATCGAAAACCGTGGACTACGACGTGCGAGTGGAGGTGAGCTTTTGATTTTTTCAGTGCTCTACGTGTGCTGAGCCATACCGAACTGTTTTCGTTCCCAGCGAAGAGGACGCGGCAAATTTGTGTCTGAATCCGCACCGGCTACCCCTGCTCGCCGCTCTGGCTGGCAAGCCTTGAAATCACGCGTGACAGCAGAAGACGCAGACAGGTACATTGCCCCTCTAGGTGGCCGTTGTTAGCCTGCTATCTTCCTATTTCTTTGTGACCTTGTAACCTTGTGTATACATTTAAAATAAATACTAAAAGGCGAAAAAAAAACGCACGAGAGTGGGGACACTTATGGACGAAATTCGAGGCGTTGCTTACGCAGCCCCACACAGCTGCGGTAGAGTTGTCTTTCATTTTCGTCCGACTTCTAAGGTAAACCGCAGAATTTTAAAGCTAGTTGCTTCCGAACGGTGTTCCTACAGCTGTTGTGCTAGCCATGCACGCAGAAGTGCGAAAAAGTACCGGACTACTGCGACGTTTTTACGTCCTTTCGGCGAGGAGCCATGCGTTTCTACCATGACTGCGGGCACGGGAGCAACAAACGACAATCCCAAGTTTTCCGCCGCGGCCGTCCGGTGGCGCTGCCTGTTCGGTTCAAAGCTGCAGCGCACTAGGCCTATACGTGTGGGTAGGGTGTGTGGGCACGAGTCTACATGAAGCCTTGGGTTTTAGGGACAACAATGGAAAGCTGAACAGGCCCGCGATAGAAATAAGTAAGAGACGGTTAGAGTATTGGTGGCAGAAAAGTAGAGATAAAGTACAAAAATAAATAATTGGGGGAAAAAAAGGTCATTCTGCCTTAAGAGGCAGAGAGATAGACCGTGAATTTATAATTTTTTTGGTATTAGCCTCGAGGAGTTACGGAGTCGCCCTCTATCGGACGCGCCTCGATTGCGTGCTAGGCAGGATACCGCCGGCGCGCTCCCCATAGGTTTTGCTGTCGGCGCTCTACAAAAACACCTCGCGGAAGACCTCCAGGGCATTTCTGCAAGTACTTTCGAAATGAACTGCGTTCTTTACTGTCAAAATAATCATTTTCGACGAACTGAAAGCACAAGATGGTCTACAGTCGCTGTCTCTTTGCAGAAAACCGAGCACCCGCTTCACGCTGTCACCGCGTTGAAGACCCCTGAACCGGTTTCTTGCGTGAAAGGTAGTCACTCGCTGAGTGCAAACTATGTGAAATATCTCGTTGGAGTAGACTGCCTGTATAACCAAACGGAGCATAACAGAAAGAAGCCTCAAGCCAGCGATCGCACGGGTTCGCGACGACTGACGGTGCCTCTGCATGTATGAGCGTCTGCATGTATGTTCGTACTGATGGTTTCGCTCTTGCTACGAGCACGTTTTGGCACCGTGCTGTGAACTTTAGGCCGCAAAATATGAGAATTTGTGAGTAAACAAACAACTACTGTTGCGCGGACGCTATCAGAGCAGTTCAAAAACAATTTCCTTACAACTGCTGCTTCGTTGCGCATGGCAACTTTGTGATCTGCCGTCCCGACGATTCAGTGTTTTTTTTTTTTTCGGTCTAAATTCGGGTACGTTTCAATGTCATTTGACAAGTTGTCTCGATCTGTGCATTCATCGGTCTTCTCAGCGGGCAAATGCCGCTGCTTCTGTTTCCTTATTCAGCTCATTCGTTTCGTTTGGTGCTCACACAAAACGTGAGCAAATGCGACGCCCTTTTTTTTTAATGCTCCTTAATTATCGTTCCGTTTGCATTCCAGTGAACCTGCCGCTCTCTGTCATCAACAAATTCATAGACCAAAGCTTCACCACTTCGAGATCGCTGGCGGCATGTAGTAGCATGCGACGCCAAGGAAAAGAAAGAAAATACAGTAACGTTTGCCGGACTTGTTCTGCAAACGTCGGCTGTGAACTAGCACCCACATGAACTTGAAATAGCGGTGAATAAAATAGAAGGTATTGCAGCAACCAGCAGCCGCAAAACAGGATAGTAAATATTTGGCGTGTACCCCAGCAATTTTGGCAGCAGTGTCGTGTCTAACGCCAACAGGGTGGCATCTTTCCCACGTAAATAAATGAGGTTCCAAGAAAATACATGGGGTTGGCCGGTGGGCCGATCATCGGGGGGCCGATCACGGAGGCAATGCAAAATTTATGTAGCTTATGAAGCAATGAATGCTATCACCAAATACGGCAGCTAAGGCGTGGCGTTACGTACGTCGGAACACTATCTGATGCGTTCCTTCGCTCGTGATTGTCACCATAT
>NC_051178.1:188884131-188988374 GCF_013339695.2 Rhipicephalus sanguineus
AAATTGTGACGTTCTTCGAGAAAGCAGTCAAATATCTTCCTCGAAACGAAAATCTCGAGACTTTGCAATTGACTGTTTGAGCCATACCTTGAAGATTCGCCACTCTGGACTGTTCGGAAGGTGTTGACAAGAGTCACGCGAGAGTGCTGGCTCATATTATTTCTGAGAAGTTTCTCCGGATTCTTCTTATTAACTACACAAAAAGTTAACAGATCAGAATGACAGGCCTTCCGGTTTTATTCACAAGCCCTCGCGGAAGCATATCAGGCTGTGACAGACTTGACTCCTTAAACTGTGATCGTCACTACAGTGTTTTACCAGCAGTGATTTTTTTCAGTTCTCCATGCGGATATTGTTGTAGTACCAAGGAAAACATTGTTTCCCATTGAAAGGATTCTCTGAAAGTTTTTTATGTTTCCTCTTCGTCTGCAGCGTGGCCGTCCCCATTATGCAGGACTGTCACTTTTTTGAAGTATTTGTTTCAATATTAAAGCACGAATTAAGATGCCTCCAACAAAAATGTGCCAATTTTGTTATTTTCAAGTAACAGCGACGGCCGGCACATACATTTGAAATAAACATTTCCTAAACCATGATTAAACCGTTTCCTCAACCAAATGCAATGTTCATCCTCTTACTTATTCTCGAAGTTACAGAAACCTAAAAAAAAAAACAAGGCTGTGTTAACACAGCCTTGTTAACACAGCAAAGCATCGACGCGGTTGTAATACAACCGCGTCGATGCTTTGCCGAGCAACAGAAGCGGGCTTATGAGCGGCCTGCGCCACCACTTCTGTAAAGCGGAATTTACCAGTCATCATATATACTTGCTACCATGTTTTTATTTGCATTGGTACCATGAATACCATATAGAGTAACTTCAGAAAGCGCCACGGTAAGTGGGAAGCCGAGCACTCCCTGCGCGCGCTAGCCTCCGCAACGGCCGCGAGTGAGTTAGGGAGCAGTTGGCTCGGAGCGCCCCCACAAAATTGCGGCCATAGGTAGCAACAGCCCCCCGTGCGCAGGCCGTAAAGGAAGGAGCGAGCGCGCGCCTCCAGACCGGCCGTGGTCGTACTCGCCTTCTACGGTGCACGAGCGGAACTGGCCGATTCGCACTACCTTGGCAAGAAAGTGGCTGTCTCGTTTTCTCAGCACGTTTTAGTGACCAATACATGTTTTAGTGAAAGTAATGGAGGAGGAGGGGGGAGGGCAATTCAGTATTTGCATTTCAGCAAAACTACTCACACAATTGTCATGCGGTGTAGCACACCGTTACTATTTATTTATGGATAAGATTCATGATGTTATAGAAAACTGTAGTCACATAAATGTCCCGCGCATGCCAATATAGAGGCAATGATGAAATCAACGTGCAGAAAGACGCTTTGTGTATTGCAGCGAAGAATGCCTCGTGGGAAGGGAACACATTGCAAGTTGGCTCTATGCATAATTAATATAAATGTGTCCATAGGCGTGCGCAGAGTTCCCCTTCAGGGGGGGGGTGAAGGTTCATCGCGGCCCCTCCCCCCCCCTCCCTAGTAAGTCAATGTATGGGGCAGACCTTGCGCTCCCCTCCTCTTAGGTGACTAGGAGTGGCGGCCGCCCCCCTGCCCCCCCCCCCTCTGCGCACGCTTATGAATGTCTGTTATTTTTTGAAATGTCACGCAATTTCCATAGCCTTCCTATGGAAGCATAAGTATTAGTTGAACAACACTTGAACTGCTTTACGGCCTCCTGGCCTGAGCTGGTTTCAACTGCTACATAATACAAAGCATAGAAAATCCTTGCCCCAGAAGACAATCAGATTATTTGTCAGTGTCATAACAGGCGGGCTGGACAGCCAAGCCAAAATAACTGTATCTTATACCTACTGCATGACAGAAAGTATGCACGAGCTGACACAGGTGGACACAGAACTTAGAGCCAGCTGGAAAGCCGTCCCAACTCTTTACGGAAGAGTTTACGGGGTATTATGGTACCAGGCATAAAGTGCTCCGTGAAAATGACGCTGCGCTATATGTTTATGAGACTTTGGCGCCAGACACAGTATGGCCAATTGCACCAGCTCAGAAACAAAAACTGCAAGTTTTAGAAACACTGCAAAAGATGGTGTCCCAGGGAGCTGGCCTGAGCGAGGGCAAAAATATTTGGCAGATCCCACGTCTTGTTGGGAATCGGCTTCATGCGAAGCAGTCAGCGGATAATTGTCTATGCTGCATTTTTTGGCTTTGAGCAAAGCGTTACAAGGGGGATAGACGTGTTTTTTTAAGCGTACTAGTTGTGTGCATATCGTGGCCTTACCAGGCACGTCGACTACAATGATGTTTAAAGGGTAACTTATGGTCTGCCGTAACGTGAGCACTCACTTTAGAGCACAGATGTCAGTATTATCGAAAGGAAGTGCATTATTTACGGTGCGATGATGTGAACATAATACATAGGTTTCGTTCGCGTATTCCTCCGGGGTCGAGAAACGCTTGAATATAGTAGCTTGCTGAATCATAGGAATGCGAATGTAATGTTTATTGAACTTCTGTGAAAGCGGAGCCAAGACTGGAACCACATTTAACGTTAACTCCATATAACACCGGTATCAAAGGAGTGCATATGTAATGTTTATTGCTTTGCTATAAAATGAGATTGCCAGCACTGCAACCAAAATTGACGCTGCACCGATAATACGCCTGCATAGGGTCTTTTTCCTAAGCAGTTTCAAGACTTGGCGTGGCTCTGTGGAAGAATGCCCGACTGCCACGCAGAATGCTTGGGTTCGATTCCTGCTGAGATCCTGATTTTTATTCTTTGCATTCGTTGGGTCAACGCTGCCGATGTCGGTTTTCCTTTACACTCTCGCATTTAAATTACCAATGTCTATTGCCGCTGTTTCTGGGAAGATACAAACTGTCAATCCCCTGTGGCGCATACCGGCTTCCCGTGACCCGTGGTAAACGGGTATGTGCCACACGTGTCTGGAGGAAAGGGTTTGACGACGTACGTGACAGAATTTTCACGTTATTCATGCCATGACCAGACAGTCATATTCGTCAAACCCTCTTACCCTCTCATGTCAAGTTTTGTCTACACCAAGCTAAGGAGGCGATCAAGAGAGCACCCAGACGTAGGCGGTTAGATATATACGTAGATAGAAACACTCAAAATGCCTTGGGTTCGCTAAGAAATGCTTCGCATTTAAACGTTTTGAGCAATGACTTGAGGGTGTATATTTGAGAGTACATGCACCGAAGTGCCCTAGAGCAGCCATGATGGCTACTCCATTGATCATTTGGTTCAAAATATACAGCTGGTAAAGTAGTTCGCAACAAAGTACGATGGAGGTCACAAGTCGTATCGGACTCCGAAGATGGGTAAAATGCCCCACTTCTGAACCAAACAAGCAGTGTTCTTAACTGGTTGGGTGACGGAACACCTTTAGCATGCTAGTACAAAGAAGCGGAAGGCATTTCTAAAAATGTGAAAACACGAAGTATGCAATTAAAGTAAAAATTGCATTGCAAAATCTATGTCAATTTTGACCGAAATCAATGCATTGCACAATTAAAATGAAATGTGCCTCACTGACACAAGCTGCCTCCACCGAATTATGCATGCCAGTTCCTACATACCAAGTTTTCACTGCAAATGTGACACGTGGATACAGTGATGCAAGGAACGCGTGCGTTTACACGGGACGAGTCTTTACCGCAGCTGTGCTATGGTAAAGACTCATCCAGCACGTCACACTGGTGATTCACCAGCGCTTCACTCAAAGAATAGAGATGAGTAAAGGTTGGCTGGTTGATTGGTTGGTTTGAGGAATTTAACGTCCCAAAGCAACTCGGGCTACGAGAGATGCCGTTGTGGAGGGCTCCGGATAATTTTAACCGAACGGGCTTCTCTAATATGCACTGAAATCGCACACTACACGGGTCTCTAGCATTTCACCTCCATAGAAATGTGACTGCCGTGGAGGAGGTCGAATGCATGCCTTCCAAGTGAGCAGCTGAGCACCATAACCACTGGGCCACCACGGCGACAATGAGAAAAGGCAAATAAGTGTAATGTGAGGCTGCAAGCAACTCTCAGCAGCTTGCTTGATGGGCACAAGTTCACCCAGTATAAACTAATCATCTAAAGTACATTCTTTAAGACTTTCGTGACCTCGGAAAAATCGGTTGTTTTTGGGTAGTCCAGGAAATACTTTTTTTCCTGCCACAGAAGTTGATTAATGCATAAGTGTAGGATATGAAATGATAAAGAATTGGTCTTTGCAACAGTATTAATTCCAAACAACAGATTTATTCCGAATATTATAAAAATAATTATCAAAATAAAGAAGACTGCAACAAAAAGAAAAGATCATAAGAACATCAATGCTAATCTGCACAGGGTAAATATTAAAAAGAAATCGAAATATACGTTTTGAACACAGAAGCCTTATAGAATAATACTGCAAATATAAGCACTAGTGCTTATGATGCCAATGCGCGAAGCAGTTTCTTGACGCGGTGAAACAAAGGTTGGCTCACTGTGCGCTGGCTTTTCGAAAATATGCATCCACGCATACTTATTTGCATGGTTGCATGTCTCTCTGACGACTTCTGCAGTGAAAAACAACACGAAGGACGCCTCCACGCGGCACTCCGCAGAGCTAGATGATGGTCCACTCCACGCCGTCTTCGTGGAGAGAACTCCGCTCTTTCTGTAGTCGGCGCCAAATGCTCCCACCCGGACTAAGTTGACACCTTGCAGGTAAGAGCTGTGACCTTTAGTACACACCGGTTACGTTTACATCAATGCGGGGCAGCAATAAAACGGCCCAAAGAGAGAGCGAAACTTGCTGGCGAAGACCTGCTGATGTTCCCAGGCGGTTTGACGCCCTATCGCCGTCCGTAGAGAAGTCCAACGAATCGAATTCGTCTTCTGTGTCTGTGTTGCTACCATCATCCAGAGACTAACACTCAGATTCATCGAATCCGTCAAAATTCGCCGTTTTCATGGTGCATCCGCGAGCAACTTTGACGCGACAACCGAAACCACGAGCGCTCACCTCCCCGACTGCGCAGGAGCTTTCAAAATGGCCCTGCGGCTGATAAAAGAAACGCAAAAATGAAACTGATAAAGTACTGCCTTTTTTACCCTTTAAATGGCGTTAGCTGTCCAGAAGCGCTCCAAGAGCGCCAATATTTGAACTTGAAGTCATCGTCAACATACTATTGATGGGAATAGGTGCCGTCGCGAAAGTGTTGAGCTGTGTGGTATATGAGAACATAAAACTATTAAACTCAGATGGGCACTAAGTACGCACACAGTGCTGCAAATATGAAGACATCGCAACAGAACTGCACTCTTGCAGTATTCACGTGAAAGCCTTTATTTCACTTTGCCTCATGAAAGGAATGCATAGCAAGAAAGCTTCACTTTCAAGAACATCGTCAAACAGTTACAGCCTTTACATAAACACTCAAGTGAAAAAAGAAAATATAAACAAATACAGCAGTCTCATATGGCACGTAATGCACAGCAATTGATGCTGCATGATTAGTAATAGACTAGGTTAGACACGTGGAGATGCTTTGGTGGTTGGAAAGGCCACTTGACGAGGTGAAGAGCTCGTGTCACTGTGTCAAAGATCGTGATACACACTGAAGGAATTTAAAGAGGCCAACAAAGAAGCCAAGGAAAGCATGGGGGGTCATGTAATCAACTGTAACATTGTAATTGTGACATAACTGGAAATTAATTAAAGTGGATGAAAAAAACATCTTTGCCGTCAAAGGGGCCTGAACTCACAGCCTTCGAATTACGTGTTCGATGCTCTACCAATGGAGCTACAATGGTAGGCATTCCCTCGTCCATTTTGTTCGGTATTTCAGCGCGTGTCCAGGGAGTTTTAGCAAGCGCTGCATGTAGCCAGGACAGCGAGTGTGGAACACTATTTTTTTTGCCTGCTGGAGTCACGTAGCACACCATCTTTTTTACGAGCTGACAGCTGACCAATAATCCCGCGCGTACTACCTGTAGGCCTGAAGTGTGCCAGAACGAGACCACTTTTCGTCCACTTTAATTTCTTCACGCTTACATCACAATTACTACAAATAACATCCCCTATGTGTGGAGCACTCTTTTTTCCAGGAGGTATCATGCGGCACGTGATCTTTTTACGAGCTGGCAGCTGATAAGGAGATATAATTCAAAGGTTATGGGTTTAGAACCCACCAACGGCAAAGGTGTCTTTTTGTGCACTTCAATTTTATTCTCATTTATGTCACAATTACTAACGCTACAGTTCAAGATTACCAAAATGTCCCATATAATTTCCTTGGCTTCTTTGTATGTTCACTCCGTTAGGTTGTGTCTAAAAAAAGAAACGAGCCCCTTGATATATATTCCACTTTCATTGTGAAGGAAGAAGGCTTGAGGAACTGTTGGCAGAAAACGAACTTAAATATCACTGCAAGTACAATTATCTATTCCCGTTACAACCGTTAGCACTCTTCTCTATAACACTTGTTACCCATCACACAACAGAAATTCTCATTGCCACTGTCACTTCAATATTTCCACTGACAACTGTAGGCTCAGCTGATGTTTGATGCAATACAAACACTAAAATGCATTGAAATGTATATACTGAACTGCATACTCATCTTTTTTTTTCACACAGACAGTGTTTCACCGGCTAAAACTGCTACATGTGTCACCGCTCGGTGCAGACGGCACCTGGTTGTATCGGGAATGTGGGAACCTTCTCTAATGCTTTCAATTGTTCTAATCAGATTGCTTGCATGACATCATCAGTGGAGACAATCTAGAATGTACGTGAGAACCAGTGATTATGGTGGAATATACTGTGACTCATGCATAAATAACCAATGCGGTACATCTGCAGATCAGATTTTGGCAACGAATGACTGGGCTCATTGCTATTGCTCCACTATGAGTGTTCTCTTCTTTTCTGGGCACAAGTTCGTCCAATGAAGCGTTCAATCTTTATTTCATGCCTCGGGTACTAAGCTGTTCACCTTCACAGCAATGTGACATGTTTGAAAATAAGGTACAATGCGTAGTGCTCCAATAAAACGTTACAAAACATAGCTGAAGGATAACGTATTCCAATAAAAATAGAAGCAGCTGAACGAATAGAGCACGGCCCTCACTGCACATAACAAATTCACAGCGGATCTAAAACACAAATGAGGTACAAAAATAAGGTAGTGTGCAGTAAGCAGGTTCCCTGTAACTAAAATTCATAACATGTGCCTGTAACAGGCAGTACACATTCACGACAGTAATAGTCAAATGGTTGCTACAGGAAAAAAAACGAAACCTTCCCAGTTTATGATACTACAGATATAATAGATAGGATTAGGTTACCTATGTATACATAAAAATGAAACCATACATTCAAATTTGACACTTGCACACACCTAGCGTATTAAAAACCACACACAGCATGGCATTGTAGCCCAACATTCATGTAAGCCTATGATATACATAATTGCTCAGCATTCTTTTTTTTTTTTGTATAAAACACAGGCAGAGCTGCAACTCAGCGATCACGGCATTGTGAGACACTGGCCGACTCTTTACTTTGAGCTGGGCTTGTGGCCTGACCTAACGAAGCAACAAATGCTTAGAACTGGAGTGACAATCACTTTTGAATACAATTGGCAAGTTTTTCATGACACTGACTTGAGAGATCTGAACAGCATCGAAGCAGCATGTGCTGAACAATGTCAGAGTATATAGTGAAGCATTAACACGCGAAAAAAAGAAAAAAAAAAAGCTTTATGCCACATTACCAGTGACGACCAGAAACTTGGAAAAGATGAAATCTCTCTGAACACAGTAACACCGTAAGACCAGTAAATAGTCACTAGTTCAACATTTCAATAAACTTAGCAGTTAAGGTGCTGAGCCGCAAGAAGAGGACTGTACCCTGGCCTGTAACAGCTGCATTCCGCAAACGTTCAACTAGACATTGCACAAAAAGTAAACACGGTTCTTAACGTCATTGTCACATTAACTGCAACGAGCTCATGAATAAAACCTTCAATCAGACAACATATAAAAGTCAAGCAATACTGAGCTTCAAAGAAAATGAAAGAAAAAAACCCAAGAGTAGGCTTTGTACCTAAAAGAGCTTAAAAAGTTCTACAGCAGTGTCTTCTACGTTCGGCGAAGACAGAATGCCAGAAAGCGCAAAATTATCGCAGAAGGAGCCGCTAAAGTAAGAATGAGGCACGCTTTCTATACTAACGCGTGCTCATTCAACATGGTTCCAGGCTCATACCATTACTACCTTATAGAGGCATGCCCAAGCGGTTAACTGTGATCGTACAGTACAAAGTTTGCATACGTATAACAATACGCATCGTTACGACGAACAGCTGCTTTCATTGCTCCACGCTGCAATAGCCTGCTTCTCCTGACTTTGACTTTTCTCAACCTTCGCATCAGAGACAGTAGACTTGGCCACGCTCTTTTTCTGCTCGAGGAGCTGCAATATGATAGTGCTGACCGTGCAGGCAAGCTGTTGAACACTGTAAGGCTCATCTATAGGTGGCACATGGATGAAGACGGTCCAAGGACTGATCCTGAGCGAGGTGAAGTAGATGAACTCACACAGGTACCTTGGGAACGCAAGAAGAGATGTGAGGACACAATATGTACTGCAGCCAATTACGCAACCAGATTTTCCTTCAAGCACTTGCATGTACAGTCACGGCCAATATTTTTCGAGATGCTGGAGCGCCGTTCGAAAGCTGCCTCTGGGACACTAGGTGGTGCAGTGCACACGTCGAGGCTATGCTGGACGATTACTAAGACCATGCGTGTCCTATATTCTCTCGTTTGCCTGCCTGATCGCTGCCTGAGGCAGGTAAATGAGATAATACAGTAAAGCCTTGGTGATACGATCACGGCTCATACGAATTTCGTGGTGATACGAAATTTTCCTGTGGTCCCGTCCAAGTCCCATTAACCTGCAATGTAATGGAGTACGGTAGTTGCAAATCGATTTTCACCCCACGACGTTTGATACGAACATACACTAGCGCAATGGTAGGTACAGGTGCTGCCCACGCTGTCGCAGAAGAAGCGGAAGCCACGTGCGGGTGCGGAAATACTGGCTATGCGACCATCAGCGGTGCGTCGTTGCCTCCGAGATTGTGTGCGCAAATCTTGGAGACATTAATGCACTTTCATGTTTAGAGTACAGATGGCAGTGGCGTAGCACTTGTTTTTTTCTCTCTCTCTTTTTTCTTTCCAATGCGTCGACACGTGCTGCTGTGCTCGAGGCAGCAGCGTCGTCGTACTGTGTTAACACATGCCTGCCACGTCGATGCAAGCCAGGTTCTCGCAATCAGGCATCTTATGAAACGGGGTACGAGGACCCCAAGAGACAAAGTGGACGGTCTTGGTCATGGTGAAGGCGCTAGGCCTCACTACGTACACGCACACCTGCCAACTCCGATTTGCACGACTCCAGAATTTTGAGCAACCCTCCCAATTGTGCGGGCACGGCCGTAAATCTCCCGAATAACACCCCCAACACCACCGCGATAAGAAAATAACAGCAACAAAGGACAGTGGTTCTAAAATTTTCTGGCCTTCATCTATCCCGTACAAAGTGCTTCTTAAGGCACTTTCGCCGTAGTACTCTGATGTCATGCGGAAAAGCGTACTAAGATTAATTAGGAAGGGGTTACTAGCGATCACGAGTCACAACATATCTGGTTCATTAATTACACATGCGCACACGCACGGTATATTTACGAGTACAAGTATGATTGCTGACAACTAAACACTTTATTGGCAATCATTCAGAGCTGTTCATGACGTCGCTGCGGCCCTGAGAAGCAATAAATCAAAACATATGCCCACCTTCTTTTGTCGCACACTAATTTTCCATGTTTTCTGGTGATACAAATTTCGGATGATATGAATATTTTTGGTGACCCCGCGAGATTCGTATCACCGAGAGGTTTTACTGTATTCGTAGCCAGCGCTGCCCAGGTGGCGTGCCTAAAATGCACAAGCTGCGCCGCCCTGGCGAGCTAGCTAAGAAACATCCAGTAATACAGAGCCGCCGCGAGGCGTACGACGGCACGTTTCAACGTTCCCTCACAAACGCATGCTGAACGTCATTCGACACTACTGCGGCTTTTGCTCGATGTGCGTCGTTTTGTAGGTACTTTGGAACGCACAAGACTAGCGAAGATCGGGACACTTCGCTGCACTGTGGCACAGCGGGCAAGCAGCGATGCCACCGGTTGTTCTCCGCTGCGGCTTCAGTGATGTGATGTGTGCGGGCGGGTACCTTCGCGAGAGTGTGCTGTCGAAAGGACGGAAGCTGTCCAATGAGAAGTATGTCTATGACGTGGAAGAAGCTGGTTTTCGAAGAGACAGCGCTTGTGACCTTTCGGTGAAGTGTCAAGCACCGCACGACGTAAACTTACAGGTAAGTGTGTTCAAATTGCGCTAGCAAGCTCGACGGTGTATGCAGTGTGCTCGTTGTGCGCCTGCTTTGAAATAAAGTTAGTGCCTCAGGCAGCACTGAGAACATTCAGCCCAGTGAGTGACAGCTGTTTTGAGCGAGCATATCACATTTACGTAATCCGTAGTTACAGCTCTCGTACTATATTACAGAAGCTGTTTCGTTACACGCTTTGCTTTACGGTGTTTTTAATGGCTTGCATGTGCCCACTAAATGCTCGTATCGCAGTCTTTAAAAAACGTTTTTGAAGCTGACGATGAAGCGTGAAATAAATGTAAAAAGGCCGGTGTAAAGTGGAGATCAGTGGTGTTAGTGGAAATACAAACATGTCGCAGGTCTCGTGCTTTAACGACGTCGACTCGCCATCGTCTGCAGACCGTTTGCAAACTTGCGATCGGCCGTCGTCTAAGCCTGATACTTAAAAAAAAAATGCCTTTGAGGAACCTTAGTGGTAATTGACTTCGTGGTTGTTCCGAGTTTGACATGCAGTGTGTGATCAGCAATGGAACATGCGTAGACAACACGGTTTTTCTAGCGGTCATGGACTTGTAACCGTTCTAGAGCTGTGCACGTGACAGTGACGTATAGTACCGTTTTACTCGAATGTAATGCGAGTTTTTTTTTTTTTCTAGATTTTTGCAACCTAAAGTCGACCCTCGCGTTACAATCGAATACCGAAATTCTATGTTTTCTTCCTGGACATAATGAAATGTCACACCTGGCGTTACAATCGTGGTCATGTTACAATCGAGTAAATACGGTATGTGTAATGTACAGCGCGATGCTTACGCAACCTAAGCTGTCATGCGCTTTCTTTAACTTTTTCAAGGCCAGTTTCAAATAGAAGATTTGTGATGTTTTCCAGAGCGCCAACCCATGTGCATCGGTGGAAAGCAAGGCCAAAGGGAGTCAACTATGCTCTGGACTATTTTTTTTTTTTCAGTTATTAAAGACATTTTTGATAGTGGCATTTGTGGATACAACAATACCGCCGGTCTCGACGCTTCCTTTTCCTCGTTTGATGATCGCGCACGGCGGCATGGTTCACGTTAGCAGCCACTCGTATTTGTTTGTATGCCCAAGTGTTTCCGGCCGTGCCCGGCAGGGCGGCGCAGCCTGTCCGCGGAAACTCCAGCGCAGGTTCCCCATAAGACGCACATGTGCTTAGTAATCATCCAGCATAGCCATGACGTGTTCACCATACTGCCTAGTGTCCCAGAGGCAGCTTTCGAATGGCACTCCGGCATCTCGCAAAATTTTGTCCTTGACTGTACTGGGGTAACACTACGAGTGTAGTGCAACACGCAAGCTGCAACTGCAATGGCAACATGCTTAGGGGCAACCAGAAACCTGCAATACTGACAAAGATGAAGCCGCAAAGCTTCTGTGATTTTCCATTTTGACGTTTGCATTAAACTCTGCCAGAAACACGGCATTGGAAAGTCTACATTCATGAAAACAAGTAAAGAATGGTCTCCTGTTATGTCAGTGTGACACACTAGAAATGTGATGCAACATGATAGTTTGCACAATCATCTACAATTGTCAACTTCATGAAAGAAAGCATAGTGTCACATGTAGTTGGCAAGGCTATTCGCCACATGCTTGTGTATTCCTTTTCATAAATATGGCTGTTCTAGTAAACACTGCTAGTGACAGGGAGCCAGAAAAACTGAGCAATTGAAAATGAAGGCACTTGCTCACTCACACCTACGTAGTACAATGCTTACCTGCCAGCATCGTTTGACGTCTCAACGGGAACTGGGCAGCCAGCTGTCTTAAGCTTCTCAGTGAGTGCAACAAGGTCGAAGCAGGTACTGAGTCGTTCATTTTGCGGAGACACCCCACAGCAGAGGCCCTGAAACAGGCAAGTTGAGAGAAAAAAATGAATCTATTGTCTGTTGTTATGCAGAAGGTATTCCGTTAGAGAATTTCACACAGTTACTACTCAGCATAGATGTATTTATAGGAGAACAACAATACAGCAGACCTATCTGGAATGAGGAGAAGGTTGGTTTGCTAGAACCTAAGTTGTACAGTGACTGTAATTAAACTAACCGTGTGTTTAGAAATTATGGTGTCGATTACTATTTTATATCGGTGAAGTGAAAGAAAAAGCAAGCATAGAAACCTAAAACACAAGCTATGATTACAGACTGACTGTAGATTCTCTCAAAAGATTATTACATGCTAGGTGCTCCTTGGGATTATTACATGTATGATTATTATATGCAAGATACTTCCATGCATGTATGCCTATAAGCCAGGACGTGTACAAGTGCTATGGTCATAGAACTCTCTGTGAATTTCCCAGAGAAAATATTAAATATCTGCAATGTTTTCTATGGTTAAAATAAAGCAATTAGAGCTTGAAGATACGTGGTTACATCATATCGATTGTTATTTGTGCACAATCATGATTTCAGTATACGACATACTATGTTCTGGTCACAGCACGTGCAAGTGGTACGTTGTGGCTGCATGATATGCCAGCATGACTATACTCTCCTGCCTTGTTTGTTCCATAGCAGTGGTGTTGACATCTTGGCAGTTTTTCTGGAGCTGTCTAATCCGCTCAGCATATCCAGCTAAGGAACAGCACAGAGATCACGTCACCTGCTTTGGTACGGCACCCTTGTTGTCGGCAGCACAGTAGCTGCTATTGTGCGCTTGACTCTCCACAACCAAGTTCCGTGTGGTGGCGTCCATGCCGCAGTGGACCACAAGCTGCAATGAGAAATGCGGTACGAAAAAAAGACGGGCCTCTAAGCACCTAGCTGACGCAGTACATGCAACATCATCCGCAATCGCCAATTAACACAAATGTGGCGTTTAAAACACAGGGTTAATATTACCAAATTGATGCAACGTCAGGTAGAAAAGTTTGATGTGGTTCATCGTAAGTTTTAGCGAGCAGCATAATTTTTGTTCTCGTCACTACACGCTTCATTCGTTCCACCACCAGACTCACATCAGGCTTGAACTCTTCCCACAATCGAGGCACAACGCTTGAAACAGTGTCGTACTCTACTGGAACTTCCTTCGTCACGAGCCTCGTTCCAGGGATACCAGTCTTGGCGAGGGCCTTGACAACTTCATTGCTCGAATTGTGACCGTAGTCTCGGAACAGACCGAACCCTGCATAAACCAGCAATAGAAGATCCGCACGCAGTACTGATAACATCGGAAGAAAAGATAGCGCTACCGCTCGAGCAACAGGTTCAGTAGCGTAGGTTGCCGGTTCAGTAGCGATTCAGTAGCGTAGGTTCGACAGCAACATTTGGGTAAGTTCACCACCACTACTTAATTGTTTCTTCAACAAAACACTGCCTCTAATACAAGCACTGTGAAACGGCAATGCAGTTTCTCTGAAGTACTAGGTTTTCTCGCTTCAACAAAAGTAGGAATTTTGACGATCCATGTTGACTTTCAGTTGATCGCCGATTGACAGGCTAAGCCTCGGGCTTTCGAGACCGAAAACTGAAAAGAGCCACGTAAGTAACACTGCCATATCAACGGGCTATTTTAACGCCGCAAGCAACGCCTTTCTGATAGCTTCCAGAGAATTGGGGGGCTATTAGGAAAACAAGCATCACGTGCTTAGCGTTCGACGGAGTGACCTAGTGTGATCTATTTACCACTCTCACCTGTTAGAAGGACGGTCGGTTCGTTTTCGGACAGGCACACACCTGGTAAAAAAAACAAGGAACGAAATTTCTACATGATTCCGCTTTCACAACTTCGTGGTGGTGCCGTAATGTTATGCCGGGCGTCATTTGGCAAGTCACGTATGCGAGTGACAACCGAGCTCTCATATCGTGCTGGCAGCCTGTGCAGCTAGCACAAATGTTCCGTCGAGGTACCACGGTATTTTGCGGCATTCGCGAGACCTTTTCTGGGGCAAAACTCTCGTCCTAAACACGTCAGCGAGAGCCAACAAAACTTACCGTTCAACGAGTCACTGCTACTCTTCGCCGCCATGGCAAATTCGAAACTGACTGCGCCGGGAACAACACAACACAACATTGTTGTTGTTCATATTCATGCACGAGAGGATTCCGCCGCCTGCACTCACAAACAGTCATGATAGACAAAACAAAAATTTTTAGGTAGTTAAAGTCCTTTATGTAGCTTTATATGGCCAGAGTTGCTGAAATAAACACAAGCATGACGTCACATGGCGCGACAATTCGAATATTGACAAAGTGGCCATAAAAGAGGTTGGTTGTAATTAGAATGATTCTACGTCACTGTAGCCGTAACCATGCATCCAAATCTCTGTGCCTTCACAATGCATGTTTGTACAACAGACTTCGCTGCAACGAAACTCGACGAGTTAAAAAAAGTGTGTTCCGTTTATCAGGACACAGGTTGAAAGCGCAAAAGACGAAGACAGAGAAGAGGCTTGACACACACGAGCGCTGACTTACAACAGTATTTTATTCGGAACCAGGCAACCACATATATAGCACAGAAGCCGTGACACATCACGTGTGCGCTGTCGGCACAAAATTCATCTCCCGACGCAAGAAACATAACTCTTTCCTAGAAAGAGCAATAGACGGTTGTGATACACATGCGTCACCTAATCTGTCTTCGTCTTTTGCGCTTTCAACCTGCGTCATGCCAAACCAACAAGCCCAAACAGCTACCCTAGTCCGTTTATCAGAACTTTCGCTTGAGCGAAATCACATTCGAAATGCGTCTGGGTCTTTTTACGTTATACTTCTCTGAATAGAGATTTTACTGTGCTCTGCGGCTAAAATTATGCTTTACTTTGCGCGAGCATGCGCACAAGCATTCTCGTAATTTAGTCATCGCGCTCGAAACAGCTGTAGACTTTCAAGTGCACACCTTGCAGTTCGGTCAAAAACAATAATGGCCATTGGAACACTAATATGATTAATTCGTCAGCCGTCTATGTATCGAACTTTACCTATTCGACTGTCTCCTTAGCGCATCTTGACTGCAAAGTTCTTAAATACACCTTAGAGCTCTCTTCGTCTTCCGGAATCAAGTCCTCATGATAAAAACACCACGACAACCACTGGCGTGGCCAGGGAGAGGGGAGGTGACACCCCCCCCCCCCCGAAAACTTTCAATTTTGCATTGCACGCATACATACAAACGCACGCACGAACGTACATAAAGTATGGTTGAACCCCCCCCCCCCCTTTCCCCCGAAACAAAATTTCTGGCTACGCCCCTGAATACAACATTAACATAAATATTTAATTTGAATTAACGTTCCAAGGAATGCCAAGGAGTGGGAATGCATTATGTATATGGCAGCTACATTTCGTTTAAATCGTATTTTACCCTTACTACAAACTATGACAGACAGCCTACTTTTATAACAGATCACCTTGCAGTCTCCTCCTGACTCACATCAACGAATCCTTGTTACTATCTTATGTTAAAATGGAAGTCTCCTCTTTTTCAATACACTGATCATTTTTCTTTCTTTCTCCCTCACACGCACGCACACACACACACGCAACATATGCACCAAACTTCAGGCACAAATACGTCCTACTTGTGGCAGTTCTGGCACCAATATCCTACTAGAAGTTGCTCATGCCTAGCATTCTTGTTGGTAGTAATATATTCTATTTTGAGTTGTATTTGGAATGTTTTACCATTACCATCTTGTATTAATTTTTGTGTCGGAGAAATTTTGCATAATTTATTATGTCAATGTCTTATTGTTTTTATACTATTTTTTATGCATTCAACTTTTCTATCGCATTGCTCAATAATAATATTACACCTGTTTTGTGCACTATACGACAAGAGGTCCCATTATATTCATGTGCCCTCGGACATCCCTCCTTCCCTGTATTACACTTTGTGACTCAGTAAAAAATTATTCCGGTTCTGCACAGACTACTCATAACCTTTCTGAAAATTATATATAGTTCCCTGTACTACGCTTCATAACTCAATAAAAATGATTTCGATTTTTCACTGACTACTCGTAACGTTTTTTAAAATGATATATATGTATAAACATTCATAGAGCATAGCTAGAGTTGTGGATCACTGAACCACAAATTTGCGCTTAGCAGAACACCAAAGCTGTCACGTTACCGTGGTAGGCTGACAGCTTACCACTTGTTCCGTCTGCTTCTACTTGTGCTCTGCCCTTCCGTGCAATTTTAACTCTGTTTAAATGTCGTATCAACTAGCACCCCAATGCACTTCACTTGTGTCCAGAGAAAAGACAACAGTGTTATCACACGCAGTATCTGCTATGTAACACTACTGCATACAGGCATACAGTATTGCTCAGTTGGGTCAAATGCAGAAAAGTTAAAAGACCCAAGGACGACTCCAACAGATGCAAAGAAGGGAGTCTCACACAAACAATTTTATGAGATGATCAGGGGGCGTGACCTTAAAGAAGAAGGCCACGCTTTTTATTGCTCGACACGGAGAGGGCTACGGTTGCCCCTCCTCACCCGTTGAGTCCCTATCCACCGTTCCAGCTCTGGTGAGCACTGTATATATGTCGGTAGCACATTGCAGCCTTCCATTGCAGGCGCGCGACTAGTAGAGTACATTGCGAGTCAAACTGTGGCAGCTTCACGTCTTCCGCGGCAACCTCGAGGGCCAGGCAAGTCTCTGTCCCGGCTCCTACGTCATCCGCGGGGGGGATCTGCCAAGCTGGGGGAGGAAACCTACGGCCCGGGGCGGGCAGCTAAACGCTGGCACCTCACAAGTCCTGAATGAGAGGCACTCCGGTTGGAATGCATAGTGAAAAGCTGGCAGCACTCTGCCAGCAGAATGGTAGTTGGGAGTAGTGGTACTCTGCCCGGCTCTCGCCAAATGTGGCATCTCGGCGAGGTGGCAAGCCGCGGCAACGCTCGGACGGCGACGACAATGGTAGTCTTTAGTTCTTCTTCCCCATTCGCTTCTGGAGTGAGTGGTCGTAAGTCCAGTGCTCTCCTTCCAAATGGAATAGCTGAAAGGGAAAAGAAGCGAAAGAGTGAGGAGAAATATATTAGCATTGCCAATTAGATTTGATTCCATCAACCTTCACTCTTACATATTTCGTCAAATACTTCTGCAGACAGCTACACCATAAATAGCCACAAAAGCGAATGGCAACCTGCCATAGCGTAAATTTCTTTATATACATGCTGGCAGGTACACAAGTGTCGTCTCAAAAAAATGAAGACTGAATGAACGTAGGGCTCACATCAAACATCAAGTTTTGGCAACTACTCCTTCATGCATTCATTCTTTCCTGAAAGTTCCCACAAACAGCCTGAGGCCATTGTAATGGTGCACTTGTGTAATGAAAAAAAAAAGAAGCAAGTTTACCATTTAAAACTGGGCAAATTAAGCACAATAAAGCATAAACACCAATTTTACAGTAAGCATGAAGGCAGAACCCTGTCATAAGCAAACACACAAGTTGAATGAGGGGTTCAATGGATAGTAGGCATGGTTTCCTGCCTGCTTTTCCTTTTCGTGTCCCATTTTTTTGCTATTTTTCCTGAGCACAAGGCTGCACTAACAAGCTCCAGTTTAGATGCTATTTTTGCACACACACCCTTGGCTTCCATGCCTGGCCGCTGTGGAGTCGCTCGCTGGCTTCCCTGCGCTGCTTCTCCTCGAGAAACGTTTTGCTGCTGGTTGCCTTGTTGACATCCTTGTTTTTCAGGGCTAGCGTCACTTCCTTCCATAACCTAGTTCAAGAAGGAAGCGAAGCAAAAAAATGTCAGCAGCGATTTAGTGGGTAAATGTCGGAGAAATGTGTTAGAATTACCTTTAATGACCTTTGACTACCATCAATTACAGCCTTTTCTTATATATAACCCACACAAAATATACAAGAAATTCGGAGCTAAAGTTGGGATGCGGGTTATACGCGAATTTCAGCGCTCAAGTTGGCTTCACGATAATGCAAGGCAGCTTCACATCAATACATGGTGATCTTTTTGATTTTTATTCTGTTGTGGATGGCAGTGGGGGGTGGGGGGAGGGGTGTTATATGTAGTGGCGCGTTATACACAAAAAAATGGTGTCCTTCTAATTATGCTGCTATTATAGAAGGAAAGAAAGCAGAATTCACTGAAACTCTCATGGTTTTTCTAATTTTTAATAAAACTATGTTTCCAGGACAGTGGACACACTTTCACATACCAAAAAGTCCACATTCCAAAAGCGGTCAAACATGATGATAATTAGTGGGCTTTTGTGGTGCAAGGGCCAGGTTTGGCCAAACAGTGCAATGTCTTTTCATGTGGTGTTAGCGTTGACCAATGCTTCTTATGATGGAATGTAATATGGTTGTAAAGAGGCCTAAAATCACGTGCTATATCAGAGTGTAGATGATGTAATGTGGTACAAAATAATGGCAGTGACAGCGGTCAGTCAAACATGCGGTGTCTTCGGAACCAAAGACTCAACAAAGCAACTGGAGCTTGCAAAGTTGGCTACTGGGACATCTCTCGTTTGACCACTGTTCTTCTCTTCCAAGTCTATGCATTCTTCCTAGACTCTGAACTCGCGCTTTTTTTTTTAAAGTAGTCCATGCGCTATCACGTTGAAGTTAAATACAAATAATGACCATATTCAAGTGCCAATACAAAAGCTAGACAACTAAGCAATTAAGGTCGGATAACAGTTTAAGAAGTATTGCCACTTAAACTTCATTATTGTCTGAGGCTGCGAGTTTGACATAATTTGTGCAACAGCACTTCATGAAGACAGCGTTTGGGCCTTGCCTGAATTGAAAAACCACACAATTCAATGCAATTTTAGAAAACTGCTGAGGTTCCATAGCAGCTCCAGCATAGTGGAAGTCCCTGCTGATAGGGCCCGCAAGGTTCAGTCTTTGTAAAACAACAACAAAAGGAGGGCTGATTTTACTATCATTGGAAGGGATAGAAACCAGTGTCCATGACAGTGATTGAGCGATTTCACTGACAGCGACACTGAAAAGCACTGGGCCCCGAGAGCCCCAGGCCCCCTAAGAACCTGATGTCATTTATAGACGTGAACCCGATGCACAATAGTCGGGTGTTTTTGGATTCTGGGCTTAACAGAACAGCCAATTGGGCTAGTTAGTCAGTTAGTTTCCAACTGTGTTTCCAACGTTAGTTTCCAAGCAAGTGTTTTCTGTGATTAAAAAAACCAGTCGAAGTTTAGCGCCTGCCCTGTGTGGTTCTCTGCTCTTTTGTCTACGTTTGTCGCGCTACAACCACAACTGATTCTGGGCTGCCATGATGGGCCAATTTGTAAATGCATATAACATGCAAGTCCAGCAATGGCTCATAGTAATGATGCGCCTAGCACTATCCTATGGCACTTTCAAGAATTTTATGCAGCTAGCATTTTTCTTGGAAAAGGGGTAGAGGGAAAACAAACAGTGGCATGATGTGAAGGGAGAAAAACAGCAGCAGTGACGATCACGACGATGTCAACGACACTAGTGTCACTACAGTAACCAGACTATAGCACAACAGCTTACCTGCGTGACTCAAAGGGCTCTTGTTGCTGAATTGGTTGAACTATTTTCTTTGTGGTTGCCAAGGTGGTTGTATCCACAAACACAGCTTGGTCCTGAGAGATCAAAGAAATATGCGTATGTTGCTTACAAGCCTGGACGTTCTGTAACTTGAGTGAGATGGTACAAATAGACGCAGGGAACCTTGATTTGGTATTCACAGCTAGTGAACAATAAAAATGAGAAACAAAACGTGAGCGAGCACATAGGTTTCCTTCTAAAAGACAGAATCTGAGTTCAATGCATTGCCACACCATGTGTTAAGAGCGTCGCATGCAACTTGGCAAAAGGTATCAAAATTAAAGCTTTAAATTTAATGTATGGAGGGTGCGTTCCAACTTACGCCATTGGGGTATTTGGCAGTCATAACACCGTTCCATTCACCCGTAACAGTCATGAATGGCCTCCGCTCATTGGGAGGGAACACCTCTGCTGTGAGCTGATGCTTCTTGCCACCAATCATGGGCTGTGGAACAAGAAGAATTTGTTTCCTTAGTACTTGCACAAACTTCTTGCTTAAAATCATGGTTGATAGATTGCCTACCAGTCAGAACTCAACAGACAAACTGCATATCGAATGCCCTGCCATTCAATTTCACCCTCAAGTCGAATAGGCACAAGGTTTTGAATGTTCTTCTGATAGCTTTTGAAGATATACCGCTCTGGTGTAGGGGATGATTATAAACAACATATAAGATAAAGGTATTAAAAATCTACGCAAGCTGCTACAAGGGAGGACTGGAGATAACCAGATAATGCTATTGTAGCTAGCCTAGTTTGAAGGTTTCCTCGCTTGTAGCATTTACATAGAAAACAACACTCAATGAGTAACGGATCTTAACCTAGGCCAAGTAGGGATGTTAGGTGCAGTTCTCTATGCAAAAATGAGGCTGAAGTGATTAAGAGTGGTTAAACAACTGACCTAGCTGAAGTTCGCATTTCCACAGAAGGGTAGATCATGTTAGGGTGGAAGACAAGTCTTGTAAAGGACAGAAAAAAAAAAACTGGCTTCAGAAAGATCTCGCTTGACTACTGGTAATCACTGTCAACCACAGAACCCTTCTGCGTCTACTGTCTTGGCCTTGCACATTGAAATACTATTTGGTGAAAAGAATCACGACTACCTGGTTTAGTTATTTCCAGTAAGTAAGCACCTATGTTTGGCGAAGTGGTTACACTGGACAATTTTTCTTGTCCTGATGCTAATTAAGAGACTTGGCTCTGTTGGTACAGGGTAGCTCATCATGAACAAGGATGAATTTATATATACATATTCAGGTTATCAAGTCCTTAGGCACAAATGTCAGCCATGAAGGAAAGCATGAATGTCTCTAGCTTGCAATGCTGCGCACCTACATGAGGAACTTCAGTCAGGTAGTGCAATTTAACACTGAGTCAGTGTCTGCAAAACTTCTGGGTACTGATGTTGAAAAGGAGAACACATGAATTTGTTTGCGTAGTAATTTCATTGAAACATTTCTGTTGCTAGTTAGGGTGTGATAATTTTTGGGCAACCTTCACGGCACCAACTAAAGAAGCTTAGCCACAACAAACTGCTTTTCTGTCTGTGCAGCAGCTTTCCGATTCAGTTCGCAGGCTGCATTTACTGTCAGTGTCTCCATTGTTCATTTCAGACAATAGGTTGCTCTTCAGAGGTCGTCAGTGCTGTAAATTTAGTAATAGCTGTTCAGTGCCAAGATCCAGAGAAAGCAAGCATGAATCATTGTAGCACAAAGAAATAAAACCAGGTTGTCTGCAAGAACGTACTCTGAGGCTACGACTTGTGTGTCGTGCAAAAGGCATTTTTTTCTATTTGTTCACCACACGTGAGCGTGACCAGCTGTTTCCCAGAAGAGTATAAGCATTTATTTTTGTTACTCAACAAACACTTGTGCACCTACTGTATTTCCTGATGTACTCGACGTGGATTTTTTTCGCTGACCTTTTGTCACTGGGCCTTTAAATGCAAAAATCATGTGCCCTGCACAACCAGTGAACATGAATATTTTTTTCACGAGTATGATAAACCGCGTATGACAGCATTCTTAAATCAAATCTTGTTTTAACAGCACAGATACCATGGTGACAGATGTCAGCTCCTTGCAGCACAGCACTGGTGGTAAAAGCCACCATTATCACATAGAGAAGTGTTTTGTTAGTTTAAAAAAACAAAGAAACCTTAGAGCTATGGAACTGACAAGCACACACTACAAACTGACAACCAGTTGGTAGTGCGTGCTTGTCCTTGTGTCCTCATCTCTTGTCCTTGGAAAACAGTTTTTAAATTATTTTGGTAGTGCGTGCTTGTCCTTGATGCCTCATCTCTTGTCCTTGGAAGACAGTTTTTCAATTGAGTAAACCAGTTCGTAGCGTGCACTTGTCCTTGGAAAACAGTTTTTCAATTAATAAAACAGTTGAAAGTGCACGCTTGTCCTTGTTGCCTCATCTCTTGTCCTTGGAAAAGTTTTTCAATGAATAAACCAGTTGGTAGTGTGCACTTGTCCTTGTTGCCTCATCTGTTTTCCTTGAAAAAGTTTTTTAATTAATAAACCAGTTGGCAGCGTGCGCTCGCCCTTGTTTCCTCGTCTTTTGGTGGACTGCCTTCCTAGTAAATAGCTACTATATAAGCTAATAAGTATGCGCTGCCGACAATGGAAATGTGTGAAGGATGCGGCTAACCTTGGTGTGGAAATCGATGACAGCGTTGTAGCCAGTTTTGTGGCAGGTGATCTCGACCTTGCCACCCAGCTCGATCCAGGGCACGGTGAAGATGGAGCGACCATAGCCGCTGGGGAAGGTCACCACGTACTCCTCGTCGTACCGGAGGAACATGATGCAGCCCTGGCCCACGTTGTGCACGCCGATGCTCATGCCCAGGTACTTGGACTTGGTCCAGATGTGGGCACAGCACGCTATGCCCTTGGCTGCGTGCTCAGCGTAGAAGGCTGACACTGGAAAAAATGTGGAGAGAATGCCTTGAAGACGTTGTCTTGTTGAGCCTCTTCCTATCACGTGCCGTAACGAGGCACGGTGAATATTTTGCCGTTGTGAAAGAACTGAATAGCGAGTGAAATACAAAAATTGGGGGCCGCTTAAGCTTCGCCTTTAAGAGTTGAACGCGATAGCGATATCCTGCCCCTGGTGCGAACTTTGAACACTACGAGTGCGCACTAAGGTGTGTGCCTTATGTAATGGGTAGCATGCTTTAAACCAGAAACATTTTCGAAGCTGCGATGCACCCACTACGTGGCCTTAAGGGAATACGCGCAGTAATGTGTGTGCCTTTTGTAATGGGTGGCTGTCTTTAAACCACCAAGTCGTTAGGATATTGACATGGTGTGACGCCCGATGGCAATGTAAGCTTGTACCATGCAATATTACTGCGATATTACATCTCGTACTGTGACACCTGTATACAGGACGCGTATTTTTGGGAAGCATGAAAGTTACTTTCAGTGCAGCTCCAAGCAGAGGTGTGGCTGTGTGGTAGAACACCTGCTTGCCACGCAGGCGGCCTGGGTTCGATTCTCACTCGAACCCAACATTTTTATTATTTATTTTATTTGCAGCTTTTTCGACTTTTCGGTCACGGACAAGATGATGATTTTTCGCTCACAACCAACGGTGCCGACACCGACGGCGGAATTTCTGCAATACGAGCTTTTTAACGCTATCGCGTTAATAGAACGAATGACGAGTTTGCCCATACTGCAAGAATGGCATTAACATTTAAGGCACCATCAATGTACCATAATTTCTTGCACCCCTGTAGCATGGATGTAGGTGATGAATACAAGCAGGCCACTTTATATAGGCAACTAAGTAAACACGCATGCTAAGCGGGACGACAGATGTTCTGTTTTCATGCAGGCAATGTCGTAGCCTAGGTCGTGAGTCTTTGTGACTTTATAGGAATTAACGCACCGAGGATGGAGGAAAGAAGTGAGAAATGCAGTGAGCTCTCATATGAAAAAATCTTAATAATAATTATTTGTGGGGTTTTATGTCCTGAAACCACGATATGATTATGGGAGACGCTGTAGTGGAGGGCTCCGGAAATTTCGACCGCCTGGGGTTCTTTAACGTGCACCTAAATCTAAGCACACGGGCCTCAAGCATTTTTGCCTCCATCGAAAATGCAGCCGCCGCAGCCGCGATTCGATCCTGCGACCTGCGGGTCAGCAGTCAAGCACCTTAACCACTAGACCACCGTGGCGGGTATATGAAAAAAAAATTGGCTGCGTATCTGCATGCTTCACTGCAAATGTTGTCGAAAGACTAAAGACTTCTGCCATTTATGTTTTGCCTTGCCTCAGACAGAGCCTCCTCTATGTTGAATTGGCTGTATCTGGCTGGCATTGATAAAATAGAGGAGGCGCTGCGTGAGATATGGACACCATCTGGCAGTGACGTTGCGAAACATTGACGTTGCGAAACATGAGCTTGTGCAGAACTCAGCGCCACTGCCACGTGGTAGCACCATATCGTTGGCAGACGGCTTTTTCATGCATAGCGTCGCATTTTCAGCGCAGCCTAAGAAACACTAGGGTCTTTAGAATTACGTATCTACGTATTTTCTAGTAAAGGAACACACCACCTAATACTTAGGTATTGATGTTGCACCTCAGATATGTGTATTTGCTTTTTGATCGACAATGTTCACGAGTATGAACGCAGCCACCAGTTCAAGATGGCTGGGCGTTCTTAAACTTTGGCCGGGTGGCTGAATCGTGTGACAGCCAGAAAGACAGACAGACAGACCAAAATTTCTGCATTCAAGTACCCCAAGGAAGACTATTGTCTTTAAAAAGAAATCTAGATATGCGCTAGCTTGAAGCTACACATTACTTGATCGGGCTATGCAATGCATAAACTCAAGACCTCAGAGGCACTAACCCGGGGGGTGATGAGAGACTTGTTCCGCAATGAAGGTTAAATCATTTGCGGTGGCCCAGGGCACGGGACCATCTTTGACAACACCCTGCAAGCAAAAAGAAAATGAAGTTGCAGAACCAAATTAATATATACTGAGGTGAAAAGTTTGGAGATTAGAAGAGTGGTGCAATAAACTTTTTTAAGATCCTTGCCATGCAGCTTGATAGTGAGTTTCAAAATGTGCACATGCACGTTTGGTCACTAAGGCGCAAGTCTCAATTCTATGTAGCACCAAAAGGAAGTAAGGATTATCAACTGGTGGTGTAGGCCTCAAATTTATTATCTTAGTGGGCTACATTGAGGAATGAGGCTGTGAGCAGTTAGCCTACTGTGTAGATTAAAACTTGTGCGAAAAACACAACATGCTGAATTGCAGAAGACAAATGTCGTGACATGTAGTCTACTGGTACGAAATGAGAAACAAGATGACCACGGACCACCTGAGGCTCTTTGACTTGCACCTAAATGTAAGTATGTTGTGTTTTTTGCCCTTTGTCCCCATCAGAATATGGATACTGCGGCTGGGATTGAACCCACAATATTCAAGTTTAACAGCTCTACTCCGTAGTCACTAAGTTACAGCAGCATGTAGATACTGGGCTCCTGTGGCATGTACAGCGTTACTACCAGTGCACGACGAGAGAGGAAGAATGGCGGGAAAAGAAGAAAAAGGAATGCAGCCGAAAAATTAGCAATGATTGCAAGTCGTTAAGTATCCACTTTGCGCAGGGACTAAAAGTGCAATTAATACAGTGTGTTTTCATGACAGCATTTAGTGTTATGGCCTGCTTTCCCAGTGCCAATATACCAGGCCATTTTCAAAATACAAAAGTTGCTTGTGCCCTCTGGCAACCCTGTTGAACCCAAGCCACTTCAGAACACATATAGATTAAAAAAAAAAAGCGTTAGAAGCAGAATCGACGACAGACTTTTCTCTTTTGCATTTTCTGTCCTTTAAAGGGGTCATGAACCACTTTTCCAAGTAATGATCTAATGGCCTCAGTATCGGAGTGTACTGCCTCCCGAATCGATTGCCGCAAAAATTTCTCGAATCCGTCAAGAATCAGCGGAGTTACGGGGGTTTGGCGCACGCTCCCAGCGCTTTCTCTCTTTTCTCGTGCCGGCGAGCGCACTGGAAGCTAGACAGGGAGGGATGGCATGGGGGAAAGAAGTTACGCCAGCGCGCGTCATGAAACGCGATCGCTCTCCCGCTGTGATTCGCTTGCGCGAGTGCGGCTACTGTGTACTGAGGAGTGCGGCGCCGGCAAGTGGCGGCACCACGCGGCAAGAAGCGCATCTGATCTGAACGCCGCTCTCGATTTACGTCGGCTATCGGCCAATAAGCATGCTATGTCTCTTGCGACGTACAGCGGACAGACGCCCCGCCCACCGACGAGAGTGAGAACCGGCCTCTGTTTGAAAAGAGGGTGCCTAGGGAAACGGCAACTTCGCGCTCCGCTTGTGGCCATTACGCGGCGCGCATGACTGTAATATTTGGCAGAGCAGTTCATAGCCGTGTCAGCTTTCCGCAGGATGTGTTTTTTCAATCAGCCCAAGGGGTGCTTCATGACCCCTTTAAAAGCTTAGGCATGCTTAACAGAAATGATTAAAAGGACAAGCATTCAGCTTTTGACACTAGCTACAAGATTTCCCTCGACACAGATACTCAGTAAATAAGAAACATTTGTTCTGATCATTAATAATCTTTCTGCTACCATTTACGACACAAAAGTGCCTGAAAATGAGAAAGACACTGATAAATTAGGCATTCCAAACACGGTCAGAAGTAAAACGATTTGGTTTCTGAATATTTAAAACCAAAAAGTAACCATATCCAGTACCTAAGAATGTTGTCTCACTTTAGTGAGACAATTCCCTGATTGTCAAATTTAGTCTGCGATTTACTGTACGCAATTTAATCAACAGACAATTAGGCCAAGGAAAGGATAGGGGAAATTAACCTTTAATGCCTGAATTATGAAAGCGCCGAACAAAAAAATTTGTTTTTAATTTTCCAGCTTTAAATAGCAGCCTTAACACAAATCAGCAGTTGTATTATCCAAAATGCAACTTTAACGCATACTTTTAGGTATGTCGCGAATTCGCGACAACCGGCACTTAAGCCAATAGTAGCTCAATATGTTCAATGCAACGCAAGTATGGCATCGCCGCATCAATGAAGCGGATCTCTTCAGGGCGACGTAACTTGGCGTCGTCGTTGTTGTTAAATGCAAGTTTGACTTTATTGCCTCCTACCAATCACGTGACATCGTGTCGGCCACCATATGTGCCCTAGACTCCGCCGCCCAGTATAGCCAACTTCTTGGGAGCCGACAGAATGACACGAAGGTGACGGCACCGAGAAATAGATCTAGCTCACCACGAGACAGAGCCAGTCCTTTGTTCGGATTTTTCTGCGTCGCAAACAGATCGCCCTGCTGAACGATGTGTTCCGTGTAGGTGTCATAAAAAATTTCTTGAAATATTCAATAGGAGCTCGGACAGCGTCACATTGAAGATGAGCGGTTTTCCAGTGTGGAATTTCCTGCTGTTCTTGACAGTCTTTTTTTTTCCCACCGCACTGCATGTTTTAGAGAGGCACTAGCTTGGCTGGTCTACCACATCTTCGTCTTCATCTTCAATGCTCGATGAAGACACTCGTGCTTGTACATGAAGATCAGGATCGACATCGTCGTCTTCGCTGACATTGAGACAGCTGTGGTCAGTTTTATCTTCAGGTGGCAAGCGCATGCGAAGCCTTTTTTCCCATAAAAAGAGCGGAAGTGCATCATGAACTTGTCATACCAGCAGTCATCACTGACTGACTCAAATGCCGGATGTCGCGAATTCTCGACATACCACAGAAGCGAGGATCGCGCAGGAAATAACGTACTTGAAAACAATGTGACATGTCGTGTGCAACCTCTTGTATGCGTGCACATCGAAAAAATTTTATAGGAGATGGAACTTACGTCCCTCGGGCAGAAAACAACGAAGAAGTGAGAGCTGTTGCACGTGCTTCGCGCTCTCCGGCAACTCATACACAACACTGGGCTCCAGCTTGCAATACCTTACATGCAATGGCGCTTGATATCTCGTGCTGAAAGCTACGTTCGCCGCAAATACGTGACAGCCGCCGGTGAAGGCATCAACGCGTTTCGTGTGTTACTTAATCGGCGTCTTTCGGTATGTCGCTAATTCGCGACAACCGGCAGTAAAGGGTTAATTGCTGTGTAACTGTAGTGTAGTAATTATGATGTCAATTGAAATAAATTTAAGTTGATGAAAAATCACCCTTGGCTACGAGTGGCGCTGGCTTAAACTCCCAGTGATTACACACCTCAACCAAGCGGATGGGGAAGCACCTTCCGTCGTAAATCAATCGGTAGAGCATCGGATGTTGGATTCGAAGGTTGTGGGTTCGGATCCCACCGACGGAAAGAGTAATTTTTTGTCCACTTCATTTCATTTCAATTTACATCATAATTACTACACTACAGTTGAAGAAAGTAATTAATTTCCCCTGTGCTTTCCTCGGCCTAATTGTCTGTTGCTTTCGTTAGCTATATCTAACGAAAGAACCAAGCCCTCAATCAATCCCCCCTCTTTCATTCTGCACATAATGCAACACAGAGGCGGAGTAAAATGTGCACAGACCCCAGGCTTGTCCCCGACTTTCCAGTAGCAGCGGAAGACCTCCCCTAGGATTGGGTTGTAGGGCTTTTTGGCGACAGAGCTCTTGCGGCCGGCATGGAAGGCAGACAGGTACCACCGCACCACCTCGACCATCCTCTCCTTGGGGTCGTCGCGGTCCACAATGCTGCAGACAAAACCCAGCCATTCCCCAAGACTCAACAAAAGGACTACTCCGCAAAATTACGGAAATGGAGGCCGCAAATGGCCACGGACACACTACAGCATCTTTGAACGTGGGAATGTTCGTGCAAATCTCTCAATACTACACATGCATGATGAAGACGAGTAGGCAAAACTAGGCTGGGGTGCCACAGGCACCCTAAACCAATTCTTTCATAGGAAGACACGTTACATGTCTGGACAAGTTGTATGACATTATCATATAGTACACAGTAGAAACCCAGTAATTCAAAGTTTGTTCATTCGAGCTGCATGGCTGCTCCCGGCGGCAGTGTTGCATGTATTCGAATGGAAAAAAAAAATGCTCCCACGTATTTGAACCACCCAACAATAATGTCAAAGAAAATTTTTCACCCCTATGGGCTACTTTTCAGAAAGATGCTGCAGTGCATTGCTTCTTGCTTCAATGATTTCAAAATATTGAGGTAACATCACCGCCAACAATAAGGAGTGCTGGACTTCAAACTGCGCACATGGGTTTCTCTAGAACCTGAAGAGAAAGCCAAGTGCTTTTCAGTACACGACTTTCAGTACATGCTGCAATGTCTGAGCCCATGTTATTAAACTACTGTATATTTGTAGTAAGTTATGGAATTCGCAGCTTACCATCTTGCTCTTATCTTCTCAACTACCGCCAAATCAAAATTTTGATATGCCTGTGGAGCGTCGTCAGCCTCTGTGTTTTTAAAATGATTTTCAGTGGCTCAATGTGCTGTCTTGTGCGAGAGGCAAGAAAATCTCTGCTCATTCGCTTCTCCCAATGAGCACTTGAATGATGAGGCTCACAGCACTCCAAAAACATGATACAGTGTTAAAATCCTGATAAGTGACGAATATGTCAGAAGATAAAAGCAAAACACGGACTCGCATGCCTCATGGCTTACCTACTATGCATGCGTAGCACTTTACCATGGCCGCAGTTAGAGTATCTGCACATGTACTGAAACACATGGCCTCTTCTGTTTGTCTCATTCTGTCACAGTAATAGAGGCAACATTCCAGCCTACGCAATGTCAATTTCTTCAGCAACCAGTGACGTTGCTTGTATGAGTTTGCGATGCGGGAACAAAAGAGAAGCGGTGCCTACCAAAGCAGCAAGCAACTGACTCCGTATAGATTGAAAAGGTGTCCATTGCTATTCACAAAAAAAAAAAAAAACAATCAACTTGGCAAAAAGCAATGAGATACATTTCCACATAGCACGAAAGCACAAAGTGCAATGCTACCAGCCCAGTAACCACAGCAGATGAGCTCAAGATTTTTACCTGGCAAAGATGTCTGGATGGGCAAAGAAGTCCGCATACATTTCTAATAGCGACCGCCGCTCCAAAATGAATGTTGGCAGTGTGACTTTAGTGAGGTCCATGCCAATGCGAACTTGGGACAGGAGATGCGAGAAGACACTCTTCTGGCCCTCCAGGGAACCCACTGCGTGTTCAAAGGAACATGCCCATCATAAAGAGATCAGAATTGTACAACAATGAAGCAGTTTTTTTTCGTTTGTGATGTGATGACATTAACAATAATTTGCTGGGTTTTCACATGTCAAAACCATGATATTATTATGAGGCATGCTGTAGTGGAGGAGTCCGGATTAATTTCAGCCACCTGGGGCTCTTTAACGTGCACCTAAATCTAAGCTACTATGGTGTCTGATCTGATGACACGTCGTATTTCAGGATCTGTAACTATAAAGCAATGGAAGAAGCTGAAGCTGCATGAGCAGCTTCCAGGCAAAATTTTTCTGCATCTTTCAGTGCATGTAATAAACAATTTTACATTTGTCACATAATAAGTACTCCGCATAGTACTCATCTTCGCTAATAGGCTACCCTGGAGACCAATATAAAAGATGGGGAAAACAGTAAAAACTTACGTTCATCTTCATCATCATCTTCATAGGCAGCTGTAAAAAAGCAAGAGTAAAAATAATCAAGAAACTTTTGTGATAGCATGTCTTTTTGCCGTCAAAATGCAAAACTTGGAAGCAACCTTATTTGCGCAGCGCATTGGCACAGCAGTTCATGAGTTAGCTTCAACTATCCATGTGTTCTTATTTGGATCACACAAGAAACAGTGAGAGATAACTGTAAGCAGCTTTGTATAAAGACCAATGAAGTTGCAGCAAGAGCTATTGCAGTACAACAGAGCAACTGCTTGCCATTGTATTCCTCTGTTTATCACACTTGAACCACAGTGTTATCCACCAGGTAATGTGCTATCCTTTTTTGGTGTCTTCAAATTCTACTGTCTTCTCATCTTCTCATCCCTCCGCTCCTTGAGTGTTCACAAGTAAGTTTCATACATGGCCCAAGTGAAATTAAGTGCTCTCTGGTGTGCAGGCAGCAGTACTAGTCTGCTGAAATCACGCTGTGTTCTAAAGACAACTAGAAGCAAAAAACCTATTATGCTTAGGTTTAATTACTTAAAATCGTGACATAAAAGCTCATTGGTGTACAGTGTGCTAAAAACATGCTGGTCTCAATACGAGGCATTGCTGAATGAATCACAAGTATCACATACACTGATGAAGTAGCACATGGAAATGCACTTTCTAGCTTGTTTTATAATGTTTGCACTTGCTTCTAGTGTGATAACATAGGTCTATAAAGTCTCACCATCGTAGATTGAGTAGGCAGATGCAGCAGCTTGAGAACTAGAGGCTGAGTTCATAACTTCAGTGCCGGTCTTGTCACTTGTGGGCTCAGTGGTGTGAGCATCAGCACTGCATAAATGAAGAAAGCAAGTAGGTATTCAGACACGTGAAACTGCTGCGTTATCGTAGGGTCAAGGAAAATGCAGTTAGGGAGGCCACCTGTACTTCATCTCACCAACTATGTGCACTGCAGTGAAAACTATGGGTTATATCAGCCAACCAGAACAGCATGTTCTCCTGCCTGCTCATGACTACTTTCCATATGGTGCAGTCAGAATGCAAGCTTTGTGGAAGGATTAGTAGCACACAATGAGGGAGCATTCCACCCTTACTTGGAATATGCAAGCAGCTCTCATTTCTGGATGCTTGATGACTCTATCCCTGGCATCCCTGCACTCTACGAAACTTGCAAGACTGAGTATAATTAGAGCACATTTTAAGGCAATTCTGGATATTCTATCCCCTATCACTTTTCAGCATGTACCTATGTGCTCATGTACCACTTCTCTCTTAAAATGAAGCTTTCTTCAGTTCCGCTCTTCATTTTCTCCTGCATGCTGGTCGACCGACATGCGACAACCTTCTTAGAAACGCTACGCCCATGCATCTGGTAGGGGTGCAGTGTGAAGGGAGGCCTCACTGAAGAAGGGCTTCACATGCAAAGTGCATCTAGCGCAAAATGAAGGCCACCTTCAGTCACACAGTTTGTTGTGGGCAGCAGCAAAAGCCGTCGAGTGCGACATAAAGGCGGAGTCTGTCAAAATGTACCGAAAAAATACCACGAAAATGTGCTCCGAGTGTTAATAGGATTGTCTTTGCTACATTGCTGAAAGTGCTGCAAAATGTGAAAGTATGCTTAGTCCAACAGATATCGTCCCCCTATTCAAACCAAATGTAATGTGCATTTGTGCTGCATTTACGCAGGTACAACACGTACACAGAACACTAGCACTTGTGTGCACATTAGTGTTGTAACCTAAGAAAGCTTTGCTGAGCAATGATTCCTACATTTGAATGGAATCCACTGTAATGGTATTACAATAATAAACTTTGACTTTGAAATAAAGCACCATTACAGTCTAGAACAACCACACCCACAGAACTTATCAAGGCCATGAATATTGCCGCAAAGGTTAATTGAGTTAGAAAATAAATTTCTGGAATTTACACTTGGGCTAGGGAAGATACTGCAGTGGTGCACTCAGAATTAGATTTTGAAACGTCTGAAACAAGAAACCTAACCACACCCTCTAATATCTTGACACATGAGTGTTTTCTGCACTCAGCTCCTCTTAAAAATGTGGCTGAAATATGAACTCATGACATCCAGCTGAAGGTTTAAGATTAAGGGGAGATGCTACTCGAAGACACTTTTTCTTTAATATTCACCCTAGAGCAATGAAACTTGAGCTGCTAATAGAACTTTTTATGCTGATTTCAAATATATAATTAGTTTTCTTGCAAGTTGCATACTTTTAGTTCTGCCACATGACAAAGTGAAAAACTGAAGCATTTTGCCCCCCCTCTTTTCAGACCTAAACTTCAATAATTTTTTACAATTGATAGTTCATAATGTTTCAAATAAAGTGCGGAATGCAAATAACTAATTAGGAAGTCCATACAAAATATGTACTAGACGTGAAAAATTTTAACGTTGGAAGTTCATATTTCTCCTACCCTAGTAAAAGTTTACATAACTTTTTTTTATTTTATAATAAGAATATCGAAACTCAAACAAGATAATTGCATTTCTCGTACTTTGGAAAAACTTTGGGAAAAATTTCACGCAGATCTGAGCACCAGAAGTACCCGAAAAAGGAGGGGCACATTGACAAAAATGGCAAAATTTGTGTTTTGAGAAAAACGAGTTTTAAAGTCAAAATTGCATGTTTATTTATCAAAGATGTCATTGAATGCAACGAAATTTGTACACAAGAAAGAACAATCCTCCTTGTAGTGGCCACTGCCATTAAAATGCGCCAGCACCATAGGTTTGGCCCTCACGGCTCTTCCGAGCTGACTCCTCGACAAGAGATTTTTTCTTCAGCGCCCTCCGACGGGCCCTTGCTTCTCCTGTTAGTTTTTGAGACATTTTTTTCTGGCGTGTGCTGTCCCGTGATGTGCCAAGAGCAACCAGATCATGAGACGGGAGCACGCCAAGCTCTTCCAGAACACGTTCAAAACTGGAGTGCCCTCGATTAAACCAACATGTTCAGTGCTGTCATATCAGCAATCAACGAAGACTCGTCGTCCTGCGATTTTTCTTCGTCTTCGAAGAGTCCGATCTTTTTCTGGGAGGCACTCACATATTCGAATGCCGCGGCAAACTCGTCGGACGCATCGGCGTCACTGCAACTACGCCTTGCGGCAGCAGACGATCTTTTCGTGGTTGAGTGTTCGGCTTTGATTTGCGCCGGCGTCCTCGAAATTTGTGCGTCGCATGAAACTTCACAGGCCGGTGACCGCGCTTCCTACGGCTTTCTTCATCAATAACGGATAAGCACTCGAGAAAAGCGTTGTTCAGCTGCGCTGCTCGACGAGACACGGATCCTGCAAGTAGGCTTCACAGCACACACAGGCGCGCAGCGGCCAATGGCGGCTCCCGATCCGTACCACGTGATTTAAAGCCTGTCGCGGCGCTCGAAGAAGGCGGCAAAAGCGTGCTTCTCTTTATTATTTCTTGCGCTGCAGCAGCGCGGGAAACCGTTGTTATTTGAAGAGTGAGGCTCGGCTCTTCGCCTCATGCGGTCGACAATGGTGAGCGGCGGCGCATTATCAGCGGCAAGGTGCTCGAAGATGACACACTTTCGGCCTTTTGACAGCCACCTTGTGCTCTTTAGACGCAATTTTAAAGCATTTCCAGTTGAGTCTCGACATTGATTTTTTTTTTCAGCACTGTAGAGGTACTAATCTTAACAAAACAGGCGAAAACAAAAAATCGATAATTTTTTAGAAAACTCGTGTTTTTCGACCCGCATCTCCCCTTAAGATGTTGCAGCAAGACAATGAGAAGGGGCCATAACTATGCCTGCAAGAACAGGACATTGAAATACTGAAACAAAAATGCAAGAAGGCTGGTCTGAAGAACGATGGCAACCTGACGGTGGCTCAAGGTTAAGCCGATTAGAAAAGAACTGTTAAACAGCATGTGTACAACGTGATGGAAAGAAGGTAGGGCAGGTGTTAGATAAGACCACAAACAGTAACCTTGTGCGAGAAAGGTCTGCAACTTTAACTATGAATGATTTACATCTACTGACTACCACAGGAGGAAACGGCAGGGAGAAGTCCAATGTAAAATATATCACACTATGCACTACTACTACTACTACTACTACTACTACTACTACTACTACTAATAATAATAATAATAATAATAATAATAATAATAATAATAAAAGAAGCTGCAGAGAGTGATTTAAAAGAAAATATATAGAGGATCTCGGATTGACTACGACAATTTAACAGCTTTGCGAGTGGTTGGACCCAAGATTGAACTGAGTGGCGAAATATTTAGTCCCTCGTATCTAGCAACATATAGTGATGTGCTGCCATGATGCCATGATGATAACCACAATCACGATGATGTCAGCACCTATGACTGGTGTTGCAAAAAGAACGAATCCAAAAGAGCTATGATGACTAATATAAAACACATCCTTTCCAGGGCAGTATGGTCGCATCAGTCATCACAGGCTTACTGATGTAACTTCTATCTCTAACATTGTTTCGCACCCATTCCTGAGGATGAATTAACTGCAACACCGAGGTCGCAGTAATTCTGTCAGGATTATTTCATCATTCATTCGGTTTCTTTCCACATAGCGTTTAGCTGATAGCTTATCAAGGGACAATGCTCATGATAACACTGTCCAGCATGTCCTTATTACAAATATCAGCACAAGCCACTATGCACACACACACACAGGGCAGCCTATAACAACCGGACTTTCCTTTCTTCTATTTTGTTTCGTATTATCCTGCAAATAACCTGTCCAGGTAGACCAGGCAACGGTGCTGTGCAGCTGAGCTCCCTGTAATGGGCTCGACACCGGCTGCAGCGAACACATTAACCCTTTGAAGGTCGAATTTTTTCGCGAAATCCAGTCCAAAAATGTGTAATTTTTTTTATTGCTGAAATAAATTCTTCAGACGATTCTATTTTCAGGAAAAAATTGTCTAAAATTCTTTTTCGTGACCGTAAAGTGACAAAAAGTTCAGTTTTGTTGTTACATACATATGGTTTATTCGTAGTAAAATGAAGCAGAATCCTAAAAAAAAAAAGCTTCACAGTTTTTTATGAATAAAAATTATGCATTGTATTAAACATAGCTCACAAACATACAAAAATAAGCACACCAGAGTACGTTACCGGTTAAAAACGCTCGTGCTCTAACACTAAAAACTTTTCAGCGTGTGATAGCCTTTGAAGCATGGCTCCCCGCGCACGCGTTTCAGATGTCGCTCCTTGATCGTCATCGGAGTCTGAACTCATCACAAAATCCTCGTCTGACGAACTGAAATCCAATGAATCAGATTCTGATTCGGCACTTGGGGAATAGTCCGCATCGGAAGAATCGCTGCTCGACTCACCGGCAGCAGTGCAACCGGCGCGCGCTTCCATAGCGTAAGCTAACTGTGTCAGTGAGCACACGGAAGAAAATTATGGTTGTGCGCCCGTCCGGAAAGCAAAAAGAGTGAAAAAGCTACAGTAATACTTCGTCTTATCACCAACAAGACGTAGTTAGTTTTTCCGAGACCCCAAAACAGGAAACTCAATCACGGCGGCGTCGTTTTTGTGATTTGGCGCTGCACGGAAACAGATGTAGTCGCGCCCTGGGGAGCAATAAACGAGACAGTAACAAGCGGTCACCCTTTGAGAGATTAGAAACCAAACAGCCATCAGCTTTGCGGGCGCAAGAAGTGAAAACCACCCGAAGGACGAAACGGAAACCAGCCGGACCGCGTGCGCGCGTTCTGATGCGAGACTACAAGCCGCTGCGCCTCTTTGGAAAGAAAGAAAAAAAAAAAAACGGAGAGACATTGGCGCATTAAAAAATTACACGTATTCCCGATGCGTCGCAGCACATTCCAAGCAAGAAAAATGGGAGAAGGTGCGCGTTTGAAACCAAACCATGCCGCAGGCGCTCTCGGTTGCGCAAGCGATAGCCGGCGCGCGGCGCGCCATTTTGCGAAGCATAAAAAAAGCAACAACAGAGACATCGGCGCATGAAAAAAATTGCACGTATTCCCGAAGCGTGGCAGCACATGCCAAGCAAGAAAAATCATCGAAAAAGGCGCGCACTTTAAACCAGCTGCACCGCGAACGCGCTCGGATGGGCAAGCGACAGGCGGCGCGCCGTTTTGGGAAGCGAAAAAAAAAATACAACGGAGAGACATCGGCGCATGAAAAAAATTCAACGTATTCCCGAAGTGCGCCAGCACAGACCAAACAAAAGAAATTATCAAAAAAAGGCACGCGTTTTAAAAATAAACGCTATGCCGTACATGTACGGCGAAAACCCTGAAGGGGTTAAAAATGGAAGTGAAATGGAAAAGTGATTGCTTATTTCCATGCGCATATTTAAGGAACCCAAGGAGGCCAAAATTATTTCAGAGCTGGCTGGAGAGATTGTTTTCAGGCTGAGTTCTCCTAACAAAAGGGATGCCTGCGATGCTAGCCAATGCTTTCAATATAGCCAGTGTCCCGTTTCTGAGGAGGAACTGATGACAAAACAATATCTCCTGATAGATGCCAACGTCACAACATTTAGAAGGCAGATAATGAGCATGGGAATCGGGAATTATCAGTGTGTGTGTGTTTCTCCACTCTAACCTCCATAATCTGGCCTTATCAGCTGTGCCTCTGTTGCTGCGATTGATCGTCCACACTGCCACTATCTCCAGATGGTATCAGAGTGGTGTGTGGACGCCTACTGCGCAATCTTTATCAGGTTTATCTGGCAGCTGACAGTTGGTCAGAGCAAAGTTTTTAGGTGTAAAGAGCATGGGTGCGTTTACAAAGAACTCATATACCGTTTCTAAGAAGACTAAGTAATACTAATTTAGAAACGGCCATTTCGGTATAATATGGCGGTTCTGCCAAAGAGGTGCCATCAGTGGCAATAAGTGATGTCATGTATCACCCATCATTACGTAATGATTGGTGACATGGTAATTAGTCCCTGATTAGCAAACTTATTACTAGTACCCAATCAGCAGACTCTTCCTGCCACAGATTTGAACACATGGGATGTTTTTTTTAATGCGTTACAGGTACCTATCTCAAACCAAAACTAAAGCCTAGTCCATCCCACAGCTGTCAGCTGTGCCCCATAACATGGGACAAACTAGTTGATACCTGTCCCGTTGTTGGTATATTCATTGACTTCTTTATGCTTAACATGCTTAATGTTAAAAGTGTGTGTGACAGATAGTGCTGCACCTCTACACATCTTTCTCGGTAGACGTTTAGTGAGATTACAAATGATATCTTTGTTTAAGTGGGCTGTCCAAACTAGAACAGGACACCACCTAACTTCGACCACGAATTTCTCCGTTTCTGGCATCACAAGACTTACATTTGGAATTTCAGACGTGCATCATGTAACACACAGCTGTAACATTATATTAATGAGAACTAGCAGACAAAGAAAAACAAGCCCTTAAAAGCCATCTTCTTTCCTTCATTCACAGCTGTAACGTGTCACATACTCATGGTGTATCTCGATTGCATTCAACAACAACATACGAACACTGTGGGCCAACAATCAAGACACAGCACATAAAAGTTAACAAAATCATAACAGAATTACAGCTTTGTCTAGTACTGCACCGCAGTACATCATGCACAACTCACAGTGGCTGAGGCATAGGGTGGGGCACTGGTGGCACGTGTTCCGTCTCTTCCTGGGTGTCGAAGAAGAACTCCTCGTCCTCGTCGTCGCTCGAGTAAGACACAGGTGGCACTGCACGCAGAGGTGTTAAAGTCCCTCCATGTTCAACTTCGGTTTTTTTTAAATTTCGCTTACAGCAGTTGAGTACCTTCTAATACAAACTTTGAGTACCTTGTAACACAAGCTCTATAAAAGGACACCAATTGCAAATGTTACTTCAGGTTAAGGCAACTGACTCCAAGATGTTTAGGGTATCACTTTTATAGAGAACAGATCTTTTGTTGAATGAAAAACTTTGTAAGCACATGACATGACTGGTGCCAGCATCGTGAAGTTGCACTAGCAGCTCCTGCAGCGTACAGTATTTCAGTCTTAAATACTAAACCGTAGCCTACGGATCACAATAGCAATGTTAAGCTTTTTTTTTTTTTACCAACACTGTGCCTTTTGTATAATCTCTCCTACTTGGGCAACAAAAACAGACCACTACAAGTACAAGTCAGCAACCCTGAAAGCTACGCTGTGATTCACAAACAAACAAAATTCTACTCACCAAATACCCATGCAGTTGAATATTGCTAATTTACCTGTGGATGAACTCACCGATGCTACCACCCCTGGTGCTATTTTATTTTGACTTGCCTCAGCACACTTTAGTGAGTGCTTATTTCCCTTCTAGTTGGACGAGACCGAGCTAAATCAATGTAACCACAACTAACTTTCATCATTTGTATACACCGTACGCACTTTATTTGTTCTCGTGTGCATTTGAGGTCTACGTAAAATGTAAACGATGATTATCTTTTTACATCTTGTATGATGGAGCCCACTTTTGAGTGTTGTGTGTCTCTGTATGCAATGCATTCAGTTATCTGTGCACTCTCTTCATTTGTACATTTTGGACCTCTTCACGATCCTGTGCTTGCATTAGGAACTCTTTGGATGTGCAAGAGTCGACAGTCAGTATGGTTTGTGGAGTAACCTGCCCTCGCCTTTTTTCTCTCCCTGTGTTCCTGTGTCTCTAGGACTGTGTGTGAATTTTATAAGCTCTCTTAGGTACCTTCTATACTTCCCACAACAGTGACAAGGTGTGTAAACCCTCGTTTTTTTTTTTCTAGTTTTCGTTTCGATTAAAAGAGTATGTCAGAAGAAGAATAACGGTTGTTGCACTGATCAAGACAAGACAAACCCATGTTGAAATGCTGGCTTCAGAGACGTCCCTTGTTCAAGTAGACTGCTGATCGCTTCAAGTCAATCTTCCTGTGTGCCTTTCTCTAACATGATTTGCAAATATTTCACTATGCAAGGTACATTCTTCTATACAAATGACCCAAACATGGCACTGCTTTCTTTTTTGTGCAGATTCTTGTCACAAGACCAGATTTGCTTTCCTTAAGGGCACAGGGCAAGCCCTATACGTCCTATGCATTTTTGGCCATTTTTAGGTATTGTTTTCTCAGTGACTAAAAGGGGTATCCACATGATTCATATATACCACTTTTTTTTTTAATTTTCCACACTTTTAACTGAAGCAGATTTATTTAAATCTGACTAATATTAGAATTTTGGTGAATTTTTTACCACTAAGACTTAAATTTTGAGTTAATTTGCATCTTTGAATATTTCTAACACAAAAAGTGTAAAGTGCATAATTTCAATTCTGCTTGAGTAGTTGTATGCGTTTATGCAGAATACAAGAAAAAATAATCCACTGGTTATCTTGGAATACATAGGAAAGTAATAAGTAATAAAAAACTTGGTTTTGAGATAATCGAGTTTAAAGTTAGAAAACAGCTGAAAAGTGAACATGCTTTGCCACAAACATCGTTCAACTACATTATTTAGTAGCTACGAGCTTGGTAATCATTTCCAAAGTCAATTTTTCACTTTCGAACCTGTCATCTTACTCGCCTTGCTTAATTTGAATAGCTGTCATGTAGCTCTATCAAGCAATCTATCGTCGACTGTGGTCAAACTTTTCCAGCAGAGTGACTGTATTTTGGCCAAGCTTCAATCCTAATTATTTCAGAATTTTGGCTTGTGCGATACTGCCATCATTAAACGAAATAACAACATCCAATGTTGCAATCCTGAAGACTCTGAAGCCTAAACAAACACAGCAAGGACTCTGCACCGCAATTCCCATTAGCTCAACACTTCCAGCACGCAGTTTGCATGTGCAATTCGGTCTAATTGCATCACAAATAATATTCATGTCCATTAGATTCTACCCGTTGTCACATTGCACGCGATTCGCCTCGAAGGACGCTGAAAAGGCTGAGAGGTTCAACGATGAAGAGCTTGCTCGTTCAGTGTTCAGCATCTCAGTACGTCACCGGCATTTATTCGCATTTACAAGAAAGCTGTAGTGGTTGGCACGAAATTTAACCCTTGCTGAAGACCTTCTTTACCCTCAGCATCTCAAGTTATTGACAGGCACAACAGACACAAGGTTTAATGAAGCTAGGAGCTGAAAGTGCTCGAATAGACGCACTCCGATGAACAAGTGCAAATAAAAAGGCGCACAGAGTCTTCGGACTGCCTTAGAAGTTACCTGACAATCGTTTATACATAGCTGACATCAGACAAGCATTTTGGCTTTTGTACAAGAAGTTTTTTTTTAGAAAAATGGACCGTAAGCATGGAGCGCATACAAGGGGCTTGTCCTGGGATGTATGTTCACTCACCACTTGCTTCCGGAAAAACTGGTTTTCAGCCACCAAAAATACTTTTTAAGAAAAGCACGAATATGGAAAATATGCACAAAGGTACATACACACTTTCCAAATTGCAAAGAATAAAAAAGTAATTTTTTTTTAATTTTGCCTTACCCTGTGCCCTTAAGTACCAACTGCACGACAGTTTCTCAAGAATATGACGGCTGATCTGTTCTCAATAAAGATTTCCGTTATTTTCTCAGGCAACCAAATAAACCACACACAATTGTGGCTCTGACACATAAAACTCCAGAACATTTCTTTTTTAAGATTTCACCATGTTGTTTAAGGCTCACACTCTATGGAAGGCCAATACGTGCTGCCAAATGAGCAAGTACTGCAACAAACCATACCCCCAACCTGCATACTCGGCACAGAACAATTATTTACCATATTTTAGCTAACATGATCCTTCCGGCAGTAAAGAAAATGTTAAGAAACTTAGGTCAAGCAGGTAGCTCGATCTTTCAAAACACCTTCCATTTCTTTAAAAAAATGAAAACAGTATTTGTATTTGATTTGCATTTGATTTGTACTTTGAAAACGGTATGCGTATTTTGCACACAAGCACACATACAAACGCATGCATGAACATATGTAAGGTATGGTTGAACCTCTCTCTCTCTCTCTCCCCCCCCCCCCCCCAAATTTATTGCTATGTTACTGGTTAACACGCCAGCTTCTCCTTTCAAGCTTTTGAGGCAAAACTGCGAGGCACACTACGGCCACAAATTATTACACATTTCATGCCCCCTTGGTGTGGTTGACTTCCGCCAGTTCTGACACCAGCAGGTCATGCATTGATAGCGTTTTTCAATGCTCAAATTAAATGAAGCCTTAAAAACACACCAATATTTTTAGATACAACCTCAATGAAAACCAACAAACCCTTAATTTCCCTTCTTTCGTTCACTAATATTTTTTTAGGGTTTATGAACGTGCACAAATTAATGTCGTGTGAAGGAAAGTTGACAATTTTGATCCACACTTTATTCTACATGATAAGCCAACAAAAACTGACAGGATTTCTTTTCATTCTTTTGTTGCAGGAGTTGGTGCGAACACCTCGAGGCAGCATTGTCGCCTATCTTTGGCTCCTGTATATCGTACCAAGCCTGTGCTTGCTGTATATGAGAACTTTACTGCATTAAAGGCATGCAATCTAGAAGTCCATAGAAAACGAGAAACAGCGGGAATCACAAGACAACAGGACAGAGACGGACTAAGCGCTGACTTACAACCCATGGACATGTACCAACCAGTACATGTCCATGGCTTCTATGGACATTACCAAGCAGCCCAAATAAGCACTCTAGTGCTAGAGGTCAAGCTATGCTCGATATTTTCTTCAGATTCTTTTTTTAGTCGACAGCGAGGTGACATGCTCAACACATAATGGAAGAACAGACTGTCAGCAAGAGTTACCTTTGGAGTCTGGGGGAGCACTCTCGTGGCCTGTGGTGCTCAGGGCCCGGGGGGCCTCATGGGCTGGGACGCCCGCTGTGGCTGCACCCTCATCTGTGTATTCGAAATTCCACAAAAGTAAAATAACTTCCCTGCAAGGATGGTTACTGAATGGCTAGTGGAGAAGAGGCCAGACAGCTAAACTTTATTAGTGGTAAAATATAAAGCTGAATGATGATAGGTTTCATAAGAACACGTGTGTGGATGGCCACAGAGGTTCAGGAGACACAGTATTTGTAATGTGAATTCCAATGAAGCCAAGGCACAAAGCTCAAATTAAAAAAAATTGAAGTTCAAGAGAAGCAGTTTTCGTGACTCGCATGACATTTAGGGTAAATGAAACTCTAGGGGACTACACGCCAAAACCATAATACAATCATGACGCGCTCTGTAGTGCGGTCACCAGATCAATTTTGACAACCAGCAATCCTTTCACCTTTCAGTTGCAGTTAAATAACTATACAAGTATTGTTGCAATTTCCTGCCAGACAATGCACATAGGATCAAACTCGTTACATGGAGCTCAGCAATGTCGCAACTGCTAAGCTACTACAACAGGCGTGAACCATAGAGGTACATCTATTAAGTTGGAAGCGACAGGCCCTGAAAGAGCATAAATTTAAATATGCAATTGCATTTGCATCCTGTAAACTTTTGTGGCTGACTGCTCTTGCTGAATGAACTGACCACAAATTTTATGCACACGGTTGTGCTTCGTTTTTGTACATCTTGTATCAGGGCTGATGTTTGTGCTATGAGTCAGCACATAACCATGCAGCTATTCAAATAAAGATGGCTATGGCGTGGCTGATTACAACCATTCATCGTCACCAGTACTGGCCACCTGCTTCGACAGATGACAGAAAAATGTATAATCAACGGGAAACACCCTTTAAATAACAAGGCTCCCCGATACTTCAGCTTACATGCACTAACATTCATGCAGCTTATGTTGCTTAAAATGCTGCTTCTTTTTCTGCTGCTACCCACCAAAAAAAAACCTAAACCCGTGCATTCATAGCAAATGAATGTTTCCTTGCCACATTTTTCCTGTTTTGCATACTGTAAAACGCTGGCAGTTGTGTGAAACTTGCAAAAGTACCCGTACAAAAGCACTTCGACAATGACAGCTGGTGCCGACCACGTCTGAATACGCATAAAGTTGAATTTGTGACATACTAAGTTGCATGCAGCAGTGACATAGCTATACACACATATATATACATATATATTTAATAATGTCAAGGAAAGAGGGACAGCTGGCTACTGTTCAAAAAGCCAGCTTAAACAAGTCCATTGAGCCACTGCCAATCTGTTGCTTTATGGCACACACGTGATATGGAGATGAAAAAGTGCAAGTAACGGCTAGAGACACACATTTTTGTGCATGTGGCACCAAAGAGTAAAGTGCAAATCACAGCTAAAGGGTTATATATGTGAAGAATCGTGTCCGATTTAGTGCGCCTATTTAGGGGCTTCAAAACAGTACCTCGAGTCCTTAGCGGGGCTGGTCGATCCTCGGTTCCTCTGCGCTGAGGGTAGACTCCATTCACAGGTTGAGCTGTGTTCTGGCAAACATTCGGAAGACAAATTTATGTGATTAGGATGGCAAATTGGTTGCGTTGGCAAATGTTCATTTTAACGTAACGTGCGAATGGACAAGGATGGAGCAAGAAAACAGGACGAGCGCTTACCGACAGCTGAAAGGTTTATTGGAAGGTCCATTCGCGCTTTACGTTAAAATGAAATTTACGTCACGTGAGCTGACCCTGAACGGGCTCAGCAAACTCCATTGCTCACCTTAGCGATCTGCAGCAGTACAATGGTGTGCTTGACCGTTTCCAGAAGCGCCTGGGAAAAAGAAAAATAAAGGGAAAAATTAATTAATTCTCGCTTGATGTTTGCAAACGAGAAGACAATGATGAAAGGTTCAAGCTCTTTCTGAACGCCATAAAAATCAACAGTGTTATCCTTAACAATCTTAAGCTCGCTCAAGCCTCTATATAAAATCTGAAGCAAATTATGCCAAATCGCGGCTGCGTTAATTTTAAAACGGGCGGCAGCTCCAGGTGTACTTGACGTATTAGTAGATTACTGCATTCAAAATTAGAACTAGGTAGAATAAAAAAAAAGGAAAGAAAACGAAGGTAAAGTTGAAAGAAGCGACTTTCTTACTCAGATCACGTAACTGCACGCATAGAAAGCTTAAACTCACACTCACTCAATAACCCTCAGCGCTTGCGGGGGCTATATTAACAGGGGGAAAATATATAAGCTAAAATGAAATGGTAATAAGAGCGCGCCCGTATGTACACGATAAATAAGAAGTTTACCGATCGGCGATCGGACATGCGTTCGGTGTGCGCACTCACGTTGGCATTGCTCCCGATGCCGGACAGCTGAACTTTCTCGCGCGGATCAGCGACCTTGTCGATGCTGTACTCCAGGTCCTGCCGACAAGACACGCACAAAAAGACAGCCACAATCACTGTTTCTGTGCACACTTTCCGAAGCGCCGATCGCGGTCGGAACGCTCCAGCTGGCAACTGATCGGCGGTCGTGCGGGGAAGCCGCCGTGCCACGAAACGTGGTCGAGTGCTCGCCGTCGTCCAAGCCGCGCCGGCGATTCGCTGTGGCACGGCAGCGACCTTGATCGTCGATTCAACGCGTGGGAGAGCTCCGTGTCGTCGTCACCAGAAGGAAAGTAAAACGGGGAAGCGTGAACATGATCGCCTCCGTTAGCCGCGGACCGGCCCCCATCAGCAGCATCGGCCCACCATCCTTCATTTCCGCGCAGAAACAATTGCCGCCCTCCCATTGGTTCGATCAGGTCACGTGACGCAAATAAGAGTCCTTTAAAACGCAGCAGACGCACCCACGTCCGCTTGCCCCAGAGATTCCCCTCCGCGCAGTTACACAAGTGTTGCCACATCACTACACGCAGTGTTCTTTTCGAGCCAAGCGCAACAACAATGCATCGATGCGGGGCTGCGGAAATTAAGTGGGAAATTTAGAAACGGCTGGCTAGGCTTTCCCGTAAACAGCACCGTGAGCACGCGCAGCGATCCACTACACGTAAGCAGCAAATTGATCATTTCCTGCGCATAGCGTAAACAAACCGGAGTCGATTTCGCGACAGCGCCTCCCGATTCACGCAAGCGCGCAGCGCTGGCGTAGATCCGAAACCGAAACCCAGGGCTGCAACTGCATCGGTCGAGAAAACGTGGTTCGCGCGGCATCCGCGAAGCGACACGCGCAAAAGCGCTTCGAAGTTTTACGGAACCAAGAAATCAGCGATTTCCGTCTCCAGATTTTTGTAGTCTTAAAGCTATTCAAGCCCCACTCTCGGTAGATGGCACATAAAGATGAAGGAAGAAAACTTCACACACTGTGACAGATATTGCAGAGCACACACATCGAGCAACGAACTACAGGGCACATGCATGGGGACCTGTGATAAATCGCGTTCCGGTGCGCAATTCAGGAAACTGCATGATGTACTGAGTGCTTGCATAATTGCATATGCATACATGTGCCGAACGTCTATCTCGACTTTGCTGTAGGGTGCCTCACGAAGCAATAAAAGATTACATGGCACATACTCTGTATGCACTAAACTTGATTGCTTTGGCTGACGGGAAAACACGGCTTCATATGCAGACATCGCAAATTTACATAGAAAACCGAAAAAAAGTAAACAAAGCACGAGGCAACTCACAGGAAATAAGGAAATTACAAGCTTAAATGATGCTAAACACGCATAAATGCACCATTAGCTCGACAGTTTCTGCATCAGTAACATGCAGCATAAATTAAGGACTGTGCAGCGCAAATAGCTAGACAAACAAGTCTCACCTTGCCATCCCTTTACTCAATCTTTTAGATATGAAGCCCTCGAAGCAAAGGTATGCTACACAAATGCTTGCAAAAGATGTGCTGCTTCACTGAGACAGAGGCTGCCTTTCTGACATGCAAACATGGCTTCTTAGCCGTTATCTTTCTAGGGTGCGTCTTAACAGCAGGCGTATTGCACTATGGCCACAAAAACACAGAAGGAAAAAGAAACAATGAGAGAGATAAGACCTCTCCCAACTGCTGCAGTGTGAGGGAGTCCTTTTATCAACACGCTGCATCCACTACACCCCAAAACAGACAGAAAACAACATGCTTCTACTACACCCTGAGGACAGCCAGTGCAGGAAACAAGCACTCTACACTTCATATTTTTATACTGAACAAGTGCTTTTTTTTTGTAGCCTAAATGTCAACCACTGAACAATAATAAATTTAACAAATATAACATAATTATATACTATTACAGAGGAAAGAAATTCAGACAGTTACACTGTCCTTAACAAAGTATAGGTAATAAGTCAGAACCAATCACACAAATGATGCACGCAATACTGACACAGCCTTAGCAGTTATGAAAAAGCACTGGGTCTATAGAAGCATGCATAGAGCTTTGTTACAAAGAATACTACATCACACAAAATTTGTGTCACACCTACCTAAGGATGGCAGAGTGCCTCTCTCATTGCTTTGCTTGAAGAGAATACTAAAAATGCAGTTTTAGATAATTATGTTGCTACCGATAGCAATACATACTTCAGACAGTAAAACAACTACGTGGCACTGACAACAGAGTAAAATGAGTCAAGTGTATTCCCATACACCAGTATTGCCAATACCTAACTTCTACAGCAGAAAACGTGGTTGGGGAGTTGAGTTTCGGATAACTTCGGATTGCATATCAATGATCATGGGAATGATGGCACGGCATACGTAATTCTTAGTGCATTTATGATGCGGAAAAGAAAACATGTCGTGGAGAAATTTTCTCCTTACCCTGATTTGCTCGATGAGAAGCTGCAGGTATGAGTCTGCTTCGGTGAGCTTGGTGTCAAAGTTGTGCTGTGTCGGTGCCACAATGCCCGTCTGATCCCACAGACGCTGAAAAGACAGAAGTGTATAGTATGAGCAACGTTTAGCCCCCTGAAAACCTGTGTTATGATGGGTGAAAAACAATGTGTGTTTGCGAATTTCAAAGCAACGCTCAGGTACAGGTTATGTGACACACGAATGAGAAGTAGACAGCTGACTATCTTGATATCCTTTAACAGGGACTTACTGTGTTTGGTTGCCGCTGTAACGTATGCCTCAGGATCGTATCCTCCAACGCACGCACCCATCGCTCTCGCTCCTCTGCGTCGCGCGCTGCGTCACGTCCGAAACAATACAAGCGACGGTCTTCACTAAGACGGGCGCACGACATCGGCACTCTCAAAGCGACAGCTCTGGTTACTCGTGAGCGGAAAGGCGTTGACACGTGCGCCGCATTCTTTGAGCGAAGTCAGCCAGGCTCGCTCACCTTGGAAGTGAAAGATCTTGCGGTCCACGCGAATCGTGAAGGTGCTGTCGTCTTCATCGTCGATTCCTATAACTGCCCCCTGCATTTGGCCAGGCATGAATCAGTGCGAAAGTAGGAAATGGGACATCGCTCGAACAACCAAGTTTACCTGGAGTCGCACGCAGCCACGCCGGGCTCCCCGGGCCATATTTTCTTTAGACTGAAAATGTCGAAGCGAGGCGGCTAAGGAAGCATTGAAAACGATAAGGACAACCGGCTCTGCCTGTGCGTTGCGAATGCAACCTTGCCGAAAGCATGCAACTACGCCCAAAACTGATGGGTTGCGCAATGCACGGCTACGTCCACGAGGAAAACGAGTACGTACGGTGTAGTAGGACAACAGTCCTGCGTTGTCGTCTAGCACAAACCAGCGGTACTGCCAGCCTTTCATGACGTTTGTCCATTTGCTAAGCGGTCCTTCGACGCTTGAAGCAGCCATCTTCACCTGCCGACCATGGCACACAGGGTTGCGAGGCGGCTCGTCGGACGTGCCGCACAGCAGCATCATATCACGCCCACGGCAGTTTACAAGAAGGATCAACGCGTTTGTTTGCGGGAAAACGATGATTGACAGCAGTTGTGAAATATCGGGGAGGAGACATCAGGAGCCTATGCATTCATCGTTATCTAAGGTTTGACGGGTGACCGATGGGTGACTGTACTAAAAAAAAAAAAAGACTACGCCCACTTTAATGCAGTTTCGGTTTCGATTTTCGGTCAAGCGCACTATTTGTGTACGCTGCGGTGTCGTTTCTGCGATACTTATTTACGTTGCTTTGTTCCAAGGAGGTTTAAATGAGGTAATAAAACTTGCTGGAGTGGAGGCCGCCATACTTACCAATGGGCCGCAGTGAAGCCGCGCCGCGCGCGCAGCGGCCATCTTGCCATAGGCAAGAAGCGGGAGCTAAAGCGCGCCCGCCGCGCTGATCGCGTCTCTCCGCCGTGGTTTTTAACGGTTATGGCGAGCATTAAGGGAGAAGTTGTCAAGAATAAGAAGCCAAATGGCCGATAAGAACGCAGTCAGTTTTATTCTGATTCTTTTGGCATTTTCCCTGCAAGCATGTACACCGATGAAGGGTCTGTATCATTGGTTTTTAAATATAATCATCTTCGTAAGAGCACACCTCACTTCTCGGCACTCATTTTTCTGTTCATTTCATTCGTCATGTGACGGAGTCTTACGCATATGTGGAGTTTGGCTCCAAAGCTCCACACTAAAGGATATGCTCACCAAGAAGAATATGCTCATCAAGGCTTGAAAGCCATTTATTTTCTCAAAACAAGCTCATAACCTCAAAAAAAAAAAAATAGTTTTAGGTTTGCATGGACGTGCTTCAAATATGGGCATTCAGTTTGCAGTCGACACTATTTCAATAGATATATAGCATTTCGATACTGTTTCGTTGGATCGGCTCTCTCTTATCTTGTCAATGAATCAATTAAAAACGCCCAATTAAGTGGCAACATAAGTCGTAAGTTTAAGCCAACGAGCATATATACACGCAGTCTGTCATCATGCATTCCAGCCCAAAATCCACATATCTACCACTTAGTCGCCCACAATCCCAACATGTTTGCTCATTTGTCATCAACAATCAAAGTACAGCAGAGTTTTTGTGCTGCATTAATTGGGCTATCTTTTTCGAGACAGTGACTCATCTATGAAGGCAGCATTTCTTTTGATGGAATTCTCTGCTACAGTGCTCGATTAAACTTCGAATGTACATACTCATAAGTTGATGGAGAAAAGAAGTCCAGCTTTAACGCAAACGCCCGCAGCTCGGATGCATACGTGCCTTTCTGGTCTTTTCGTGCCCTGTGGAGGGGTTGTATGTTTGTGGAGAGACCGCAGTGAACCCCCCCCCCCCCTGCCCTACTCAGACATGAGCTTTTGATCCTTGATCTCGTTTATTATCGCTTGAGGATCGAACCTCGCTCTCTTTGGTCAGCCTGCAATTTTTCTGCTGCAGAATTTTAATCTTGAACTGTTTATCTCCCCTTAGGAAACATGAAGCGTTTCTTCGTAATGCTGCCGTGTAGGTGATGCAACTGTCACATCTTCAACAACTTTTTTCAATTTGAACACATATAACGGCCGGAGTACTCCGGGGCCTCGGTAGGTCGCTTTATTTGCAGCTGGAACGAGCATTGCACAGTTTAGACCAACTAGTTTTACCTCGCTGCGCTGCATAAAGCAATACAAATAACAAAAGAAAGGGCACGAATGTAAGAAAAAATCCTCGTGTATTGCCCAAATGACGTTACTTAACGTCGTAGCTGCGAGCTACCCTTTTATAACACAACAGGGCAACCGATAACGAAATCTAGGGAGTCGCCTATTTATATAATTTCAACAAAAGCAAACGGTGCGTCCTTTTCCTATTTGCGCTCCGCACCAGTGCTATCAACACGCACAAGAATGTTTATCACTGGGTTTTGCAAGTGTTTTACAAATGCGGCAAGCACAGTCGAACAACTACCGGGTCGCAGCCTAGTCCGGTCGAAACAATTCGGCGAGAAGTGCCTCGAACATATATGTGATCGCCGTCTTTTGGCTTCCAGACTTCCCGTCAAACAGCCTGCCCCAACGTGCTTCGAACATTTGGCTTCTTAAGAAACCGTTTAGGGGAAAAAATTGGCCGCGTATCTGCGTGCTTCGCTGCAAATGTCGTGTAAAGACGATAGAAGAGGCGCTGTGTGAGATATGGACGCCATCTGGCAATACGTCGGGAAACATGAGTACTGTGTTGCGTGCTGGTAGTCCCGGCGCAGCAGCAGGCGAAGACCGGCGGTGACCAACGCGAACCGGCGGGGGACGCCAGCCAGCCCGAAAAACGCGGTTTGGCGCGAAGCGCTGAAGCAGAGAAACGTCCGCACTCACGAGTACTCTCCACACACTCTTTTATTTACACGTCGCCTGGGTAAAACAGGAACGCCAGAGCGGCGCCCACAACCGGCAGCTGGACTTTAGCAGCCTGAAGGCCGCCACAAACGCTGCTTTTTCATTTTTTAAATATATTTTTTTTCACCTTCTCGGCCCTTCTCAAAACTAAAGTTTTCAACACCAACCCATGGCATTCGTACAGGCAATACAGAACCGAAACCGAAACACAACCATGAGCTCGTGCGAAGGGCACGGAGGAAGGCAAATTCAGCGCAGTCGCATTTTCAGCTTTGTTGAAACAGCGCTCACTAGACGACGACGAAGTAAAAGAAGGCACAGGACAGGCGCTGCCTGTCCTGTGCCTTCTTTTACTTCGTCGCCTGTCCTGTGCCTTCTTTTTTCAGCTTTGTTGAAACAGCGCTCACTAGACGACGACGAAGTAAAAGAAGTCACAGGACAGGCGCTGCCTGTCCTGTGCCTTCTTTTACTTCGTCGCCTGTCCTGTGCCTTCTTTTACTTCGTCGTCGTCTAGTGAGCGCTGTTTCAACAAAGCTGAAAATGCGACTGAGGCAGCGCCTGTCCTGTGCCTTCTTTTACTTCGTCGTCGTCTAGTGAGCGCTGTTTCAACAAAGATGAACGCATACCAACTCGCTCAAGCTTCCATTCTTATGCATTTTCAGCGCAGCTTAAGAAACTAGGGTCCTTAAAATTACGTATGTATGCATTTTCTATTAAGGAACACGCCACCTAATACTTACCTAGTGATGTTGCACCTCAGATATGCATAATATTTACTTTTTGATCGACAACGTTCACAAGTATGAACAGCCGTACCAGTTCAAGACGGCTGGCCCTTGGGCAAGTGGTTCAACTTTGGCGAGTGGCTGAATCGAGGGACGTGCCGACAAACAGAAAGACAGGCAGACAGACAGAAGACAGACCAAAATTTCTTCTGCGTTTAAGTTCCCCAAGAAAGACTATCGTCTTAAAAAGAATGACTATCAGATGTGAAATTAGAGACAGGTTGCGAGCTGTCAGCATGCGTTCCGGCATACAGAGAAGCTTTCATCAAGCTCGAAATGTTCTGCTTACAACTGAAACTTCACCCCAGAGTACCTTTTCGCTAGATTTATGTAGCCGTACGCAACGCACTAAGTACCCAACAACGCCCGGACGCCTATGGCAATATGGCGGCGCGCGGCTTCAGCTGAGGGGCGTCTCCTCCACTCCAGCAAATTTTATTTAAACCTCCTTGCTTTGTTCACCCTAGCTTTGTTAGTGTGAACGCTTTTACAGTTTCCGCCGTGAAGTGTTCCATGCGCGACTAAGGCAGAAATCTTGTTTATGAAATAAAGTTTGTGAGAATGAGAGGGCGAGTGCGTAATTTTAACATAAATTATTTCGACAGGAATTTGTCATTACACAAAACACTGCGCCCGAGGTTTAATTCCAACAACACAAACATGCATTTTTTTGCAGTTTCCTCCATTTTGTTTTTGCCCACATATCGCAAAAATATCACATTTCCCACCCCGTTTCGCACAACGAAGCACCTGCTTTACTGCGTTATCTGGAATAACGCAATGACGTGATTTAATACCTCACCATTGCAGATTTGAGCTGCTTTACGAAAGTGGGCCGATTTTGACGTCTTCCGGCAGCTAAGTGTCCTGACGAATAACAAACATAAACAACGATGTTAAATGCTTTATTGAGAAATGAGGACAAAACAGCAACAACAAACAATCTTGTTGCTGTATTATACAGTGAGTAAAAAACCGCGGTGACCGCTACTATTTTCTTACAGGGCTTCGAATAATGATGCAGGAAACTGCACGCATAAACGCACACGTACGTGATGATAATGGCAGAAAATGCATACATGAATAACGAAGAAGAACACGTAGTCTCGATGAACATAGAAAGATAACTTTATTCAATTTGAGCTTCCGAAAATTTGAAGCAAGGCAACTATCGAGGAACCTATTGGCTCTGCAAGTTTCAATCGTGAATAAATCAGTAATAAATTTAATAATAATTAGGCCACGAAGCAACGAAGTTTTGAGAATATAACGTTTTGCAAATGCAAAGAAAAAAGAAATAGTGGGCATCAGAACGTCACATTGGGTGTCATAACTGCGTATCATATTTTAAACTCGAAAACTCGTTCCTAATCAACACCTCAATAAATATAAATAAAATAAGTTTCTTTTTTTTAGAGCGACAGTAGTGGCCAAATGTGCGTGGCCTCATATAAAACTAAATATTCGCCTGGAAGGCTGCCGGATATATACATATTAACATTTTCGGCTGTGGACCTAAGTGTCGTGAGTAATCGTTGCTTAAAAATAAATTCGGTGTTCCCACTCGACGGACATACACATGTGTTTGTTTCGGTATTATCTTGCGGACATTTTTGTGATTGTCCCTTCTTATTACTGGTGACCAACTCAAGCCGTATTGAATTTCTCACCAACTACACAGAAGATAGTGCAACTCGTCCATATGTACACACGCTGTAGTGCACGCATTCTTTTGTGTGAAAGGGTTTTTTATATTTTCTAATAATAATAAATGGTGGAGTTAACGTCCCGAAACCACGATATGATTATGAGGGACGCGTAGCACAGGGCTCCGGAAATTTCGACCACATGGGGATCTTTAACGTGCATCTAAATCTAAGTACACGGGCCACAAGCATTTTCGACCCATCGAAAACGCGGCGCCGCCGCAGCCGGGATTCGAATCAGTAGTCGAGCACCATAACCACTAGACCACCGTGGCGGGTCATTTTAAACTTTCTGCTCAAGGTATTCGCCGCCCTTGCACATTCGGTTCTGACCCACTGGTTGCGAGTAATGGTCGCTTAAAAATGAATTCGCTGTTCCAGAAAGGAAAGTAAATAACCATATGTACTTTACTTTTCTATCAAATGCTCGCGTTCAATTAAAAAAAATAATATTTCGCGCGCCGATGATGCACAAGCACTGATCCAAAGTAAAGAATTTGCATATGTGCCGAAAATAAGCTAAAAAACACGAATTTGTGACTTTGTGAAATGAGAGGTGAGACGTGAAAAAAAAGTTTATATACGCGTAAACTACGCTCCGTAGTCTTTGGTTTCCTTCTTCGATGCATCAATAGTAATGGTCTTCGTCAGAGGCGTCATTTATGGAAGGGCCTAGGTGCAATACGCTAACCCCCCTCCCCCTTCATATTTTAATATTAACATCAGGGGCGGATGCAGGATTTCTCCGAGGGAGTCGGCGATCAGTAGCGCTGCGTTCGCGTCCTTCTTTTACTGGTCCTCTGTCTTTTTGCGCTGTTTTTTTTTTTTGTGAAGTGGGTGTACAGTTCATGGTGAGGGGAGGGTGAGCTTGCGGGAGGACCTGATAGGTCCTCTTCTTGGGTGTACACATTAAAAAAATTAAAGGGGGATTCAGGATATCCGGACCCCTCCCGTGGATACGCCCCATATACTTAACGTAAATCTACGATTACCGGCTGTATTTCTGAAATTAATTTTCCGTAAATAAGCTTAAAATCTGTATCACAGCAATCATTTATTTCCAGGGCGTCACCGTCTGGGACGCAAATAAATCACTGACCGTCCTCGAAAGCTGTTGGAGAAATGGAATGTCGAATTCGGGTTGCAATGAATCCCTGCCTAGCCGGCAACTTGAACGGTGCAAGACGGTGTGGGATCGGATGTGAACTTGGTCATCGAGGCATTGATAATTCTGTCGGCGACAGGCCGACGATGCGCGCGCGATCTTAGATGTAAGTGCTCTGGAACGAGCGGGGCGGAGTCCAATCAACGAAACAGCCGTCGTCGGATGCGGTGTCGCCTGGATGTTTGGAGAGCTCGAACTCGTCGAACTCCACGGTCGAGGCTGTCGAGCTCGTGAAGGGACCATTGCTAACATCCAGGCTATGGTGCTTCCTGCGAATCAAATATAAGTAGGAAGAGAGGTAGGAAGAAAGGCGGGTTGTATCTCTAGAAGCATCTATATACATCTCAAAAGAGCAACACATTTCAATGGCGACTATGTAAGCGACGGTGTGGCCGACGATGTAATCGGCATTTTGCCATGGCTTTAGTCCTCTCTATAGAAAGCATCCCAGCAATATCAAGACTTAAAAAATAGAAAAGAAAACACGCATGGCCACTGGCAGACGCCATTATAAAAAGGGGATGGCGTATACCTGGCTCCATAAGTCGTTATTTTATTTGTTTTTTTTCCTTGAATGTGGTCGACTTCTTCGTCTGTGTTAAAATTATTTCTATTTCCCGATTTAGGTCTGATCCGTGCACCATTGAAAACCATTTGAATCATAGTCCTATACAATATTATTACTGAATAGGTGCAAATTCCGGCGGCAACCTTGCGTCGTTTATACCCTTTCACAACTGCGATTATTACAATTTTTGAATTTGGATAGCGCGACAATTCGACGAGACGCAGAAGAGGTACGCCCACAGCAGAGCGCTGAACGTGCATCGCTGTGTATTTCTTGTATGTGCCCCGTAGAATTGTGGCGCTATCTAACTTTAAATATGCTATGCCAACACGGCCAGTCTTCAATCTTCGCACGATAATTACAATGGTAAGGCAAGCTCATTTATCATACGGACGTCATTACATCCGCTATAAGACTATGCCCTGAAACACGAGAGGGGTTGCAGTATAATGGAAAGTTGGGCGTAGTGGTACGGTGTCATTTTCTTTTAGATATTAGCACTGAAAGTCATGTGTTATGTTCTTGTTTTTTTCTCGCAAATTGTGCGAAAGTGATTACGGAAAAGCGAGCTTCTCCTCACAATGAGTAATACTGAGGAGAAGCCATCTTTGGTGAAATCTTTGCAAACTACGCAAGCATGCATAAACAACATCAAGACACTTTACGAGTGCCTTATATAAACTACCGCCTCCGAAAGACCATAGTCAATTCATTGCCAATACTCCCAATGCACGAGTTTGTTCCATAAACGTGAGAAACTCGATTGTTGTCTTTGTCTTCGTCACTCACTCACTCACTCACTCAACTCACCTCACTCACTCACCACTCACTCACTCACTCACTCACTCACTCACTCACTCACTCACTCACTCACTCACTCACTCACTCACGCCGCATCGCTCGCTCGCTCGCTCGCTCACTCACTCACTCACTCACGTCACTCACTCACTCACTCACTCACTCACACTCACTCACTCACTCACTCACTCACTCCTCACTTCACTCACTCACTCACCTCACTCACTCACTACTCACTCACATCACTCACTCCACTCACTCACTCCACTTCACTCACTCACTCACTCACTCACTCACTCACTATTTCAAGCAGTCAGACGGGAACACACTTACCTACGGCTGACGATTATCACTAGCGCCACGTTGACTAGCAGTAGAAAAGATGGCGACACAGAAGACAACCACGATCCACAGAATCATGGACTGTAGATACCTGAAGTCGTCATCCTGCACCGACGCACCCACTGCATAAAGAACGAGTGACACGTCGGGTCAGTGCTGTTCTTGCCATAATGCTCGCACGAGCAGACGTTCGGTTACAAACAACTTAAAAAAATACTGAACTGCGGCATCAAGTCGTGTTAATTATGTCAATTTCACCGCGACCCGATCCATAAGGGGTACCGATATGGAAACGTGTGCAGAGACATTCATAAGCAATCTGCATTTTTGTCATTTATTCATTTGTATATTAAGGCGAAGGCTTCAGCTGCCTAATCAAACGCGAGAATTGACCGGCGTCCCGCGTCGGTGTCTCCAGTCAGCGGCGTCAACACGAGTGATGTCTAAAATCATCATCAAGTGATGACGACACCATATGACGTCATCACGACGTCACACATCTCCGAAATGTGTGACGTCATTATGACGTCATCGTGGCGTTACACTGACGTCACGTGACGTAACGTCACATGATGACTTCATCACATGACATCGTAGCTTGGTCAACGGTGGGCCGATCACGGAGGCAGTGCAAAACCAGGTGAGGTTCCTCCGATCCTGGAGACAGTGGAAAACCCCGTTAGGTGCAGAAAGCTGTCTGAGGGTGGCAGGGCAGGATCAATACATCGACTTAGAAGAAAAAGATGGCTTTCGCCTTCCAGTAGTCTTAGGTGAGTGCATAAGACCTTGTGACATTTTATTTTTCGAATTATTCTTCTTTATTTTATTGCTATGATATTTATTATTCATATACGTTTGTTTTGTTTCAATAGTTATGACTAATTACTCATTGTTGTTTTGTTGCCATTTTTTGTACCTATGAACATGTAATTTTCCAACAGGAGGTCCTCTTTCAGCTGTGTACTATGGGACCTCCTTCCGTATGTGTATCCCCATGTGTATATATATTTGATTGTGAATAAAACTTTGATTGATTGATTGATTGATTGATTGATTGATTGATTGATTGATTGATTGATTGATACGACTTTAACGTTCTTGCAGGGGCCGCCCCTAAGGCCACAGATTTTTGTCGCATCTGCTCGAGGTTGGCTAGGCGCTTGCCATGACAAAATATTACAGTGCATTCGAAAACAAGCAAATAATAAATCTGACAACCTTACCAAGTTTTTCTGAACAGAACACTTTACGCTGAAAAAAAAAAGGCCACCTGAATCTGCCTTGTCGCAGTTATTTTATATGCGCTGAGCCTTGAAAGTATAACATTCTAAAAAGAATTAATAAAAACTTGGCAGTCAACTCCATCATTGCATTGTCACTGATTGAATACGATGTTTCATTTTTAGTATTTTTTATTGATTCGCTGCCGTGTCATACTTCTGGTTTGTTACTTTTCTTTTGATGCTTCCTTTGTTTATATTTTCCTGGTTTAATTTTTCTGCTGTTACTTGTTTTTTTATTTTGTTGTCTTTTTTTCCAGTCAGAAATCGACATCGGACATCACGCCCCGTTACATAATGTGAGTGTACGCGGTTTGGAAAAACGCTGTCGTAAAAATATTGCACGCTTTTCACACAGTCCCCTAAAGCCTGTTTCACATGCAGCGATTTTGCACCAAGAGCGGAGCGGCTGCCGCCGCGGAAGCCCAAAAACAGGTTTTTTAGAGCGACCAGTGGACGCGCGATCGAGATGGGTCTCCCTTTCCGGAGGTGCATTGAGGTACGGGGGCGGAGTCACTTTTCTTTTTGTTGTTGTTCGTTTCCTGACGTCACTTCCGTTTTTTCTTTTTTTTTGCGTGGAGTGGCTGTATGTTTTCTGAAGTCATTATTTTTGTTTTTTGTTTTTTTTTTTTGCGCGGGTAGGAAGGACAACACTGCAGAGCATGGACCCGACTAACCCGACAGCGCCGACAGGCTGACACGATGTTCTCTGCTGACACGGGCACATTTGATCGCTGCATCAAGGTCGGCTGCATGGTTTAATCGTTTAATCGCGATTGGCTAACCTCAGAGCCAAACTCGATCCGTGTCGGCCCTGATTGCGATCAAGTGTCCGTACGACACCGGTATATGACACGGTGTGAAAGCAAGCTTGACGGCTCGCACAAGTTCGAGCCATCGTGGTGACCGCTGTTATGACGGTGGATACGCAGGTCGTTGAAGGCACACGGAATATTTCCAAGGTTATTGTCGTGATCGACTGAACATAAGCCTCCTGTGTTCCCGAAGAATCTGACCTGGAAAGTGGACTCGCTTGAGCGCTGGCCAGACGTCAGCTGAGTTCAATACAGAACTGTCGACCCGCATCCTGGATACGTTGGCTGTCGATCGCGATCAAAAGTGTCCGTGCGACACCGGTATTATGGCACGGTGTGAAAGCAAGCTCGACGGCACGCAGAAGTTCGAGCCATCGTGGTGTCGGCTGTTATGACGGTGGCAGTGATACCTTTCTCTATGGCGATACAATGATACACGGTTTGTTGCTTTTGTTCCTGCAACATTGCTCGATTTATTATTCGTGCGCCTGCGACGCGCGAGTAAAGATTGGATACGACATACGGCCAGCCCACGGGCCACCAAGTAGCTGTTTGGTACTGGAACGACGGCCAACGTAATAATCCAGGATGCGGTCGACATTAGACGCGTCCTCATTAAAGTATTAACATATTTAGCGCGCATTAACTAATGCTCCACTCACCCAGCCAACTCGTTCAGCAGTTTTTATTCCAGAGTTCGTTACTGAACTCAGCCCACGTCTGGCCAGCGCTCAAGCGAGTCCAGTTTCCAGGTCAGATTCTTCGGGAACACAGGAGGCTTATGTTCAAGTCGATCACGACAATAACCTTGGAAATATTACGTGCGCCTTCAGCGACCTGCGTATCCACCGTCATAACAGCGGGCACCACGATGGCTCGAACTTCTGCGAGCCGTCAAGCTTGCTTTCATACCGTGTCATATACCGGTGTCGTACGAACACTTTTGATCGCGATCAGGGCCGACACGGATCGAGTTTGGCTCTGAGGTTAGCCAAATCGCGATTAAAGGTCTCTGCACAGTGTTGTTCCTACCCGCGCAAAAAAAAAAAAAAAGACTTTTGAAAACATGCAGCCGCTCCTGGCCGCTCTACGCGAAAAAGAAGGAAAAAAAAGAAACGGAAATGACGTCAGGAAACGAACAACAACAAAAAGAAAAGTGACTCCGCCCCCGTACCTCAGTGCACCTCCGAAAAGGGAGACCCGATCGAGATCGCCGGAGTTGGAAAAATTCGCTAGCGGCAGAGCGGCTGCCCAAGGTCACCCAATGGGAGAGCAGTGACGTGGGGAGCACGTGATTGCAGGGGCGGAGTCGAGGAGCGTGCGCGTGCGCCAGGAGGAACTCGGTTTCCTAGCAGACGACATTCGCTGTAACAAGCTGGCAGTGTAGAAACGCCTTTCTTTTCGTTTGTTGTTCTCTACTGCGCTTCCATCAAGCAGACAAATCGTTTGCACGTGTCATTTTGTTCTTTTGTATCTTTATAGAATCGTGGCACCACACAGGTCCGTACAGGGGGACCCTACGGCACTGCGCACTTGTTGGTCGCAATGTTTTTTTTTTTTTTTTTGCTACTCTGACCCAGCACGTTCGAATAGTTTACTGTTGTCTTTTTCTTTTTTTCAATGGTCACGTACCCCGAAGACGACAAATGCGAGCCCCCCAGACGACGACATTGTGGGTTTGCAATGGTTGCCGGCCCAGACGGCGCACCAACGCCTTGCGGCATTCGAGAGCAAAAGCCACCGAAAGCACTCTGAAAGCTTAAAACGACAAAAACCAATTCTTTTTTTGCTTTCCATGGCCAAGTGTATGAGCGTGCAAGAAGACTTGCGTGGTAAAAAAAGAAAGCTGTAACAGGAATAAACGTGACTACTGAAGTTGTTTAATTGCACCCTGATACACTGCACATTTTCGTCATTCAAGGTTTAGGCGCGTGAAAATCGAGCACCGAAGTAGAAGGCTGGTGAAACTCGCAACCCAAGTGCACCAAAAGAAGCGAACTCGGAGAAAGGAAACCCGCGGGTAACGGGCGCTTTCCACAACCATCACTGCGCATCGCAGAGGCGCGCGCCGCGCAAAAGCGGTGCATGTGAAACGAAGCCGCGTGCGAGCGTCCTGTCGCCGCTCAATCGCCGCGGGCCCCGCCGCTCAGTCGCTCGCATGTGAAACAGGCTGTAACGCGGTAAAGCTTTGAGGGGCTCCACAGATTCGTTATCTCCAGCCAGAGTGTCTGCGTTAAAAAGCGTTGTCGAAATCTATCACGTCATGGCAACTTGATGCGGGATGGTCAAGCAGGCGTAACCACCTGTCATTTATTTCTGCTTCTTTTCTAGCTTACCAAGGTTTTAACAACGGCAAGAGTGGCTTTCTATCGTTCTAGCAAGTTACCGACACACTTTAACTGAGTACCATTCTTTAGCGTTCTTTTTAATTTAGCGCGTAGAAGCTTAGGGCGACGGTGTGGAGTTGCATCAGTCTGCGTGCGTTTGCCTTACCCAATGACAGCGTGGAAAAGTGGACGACGCGGGGAGGGCCGTGTCCTACGCTCGTGGTGGCCCTCACTGTGGCGGTGTAGCTGCGCCCGTTTAAGAGCTGTGCCAGCAGCAGGTCCCTGACGTCGGGACCCACAGCCGTGGCTAGAAGGACGGAACCGTTGTCCTCCGTGTCGTTGTCGGCCTGCACCGTTACTGTAATCTGGACAGAGAAAATCCGAAACAAAGATTGAATGTACCAGAGTTTAATTTATTTAATTTTACCCTCAGGGGCAGTGATGTAGGCACAAATATTTGTTTCGGGGGTGGGAGGGGGAGGGGGGGTTGAGGGTCACGTTCTTGATCTGGAGTGGGGGCCGGGGACATGCTAGTGTGGTCGAGTGTCGTTTTGTGCCCTCCATCCCATGGCAAAAAGAAATTTCGAGGAGAGAGAGAGAGAGAGAGGGGGGGATGCACACGTGCTCTGTGTGCCACCTCCTGACTACGGCACTGCCTGAAGGTACACAGTATATTCCACTGGGGAGGGCTATCGTACATGAACATATGTCTGAAATAAAGCAAAAAAAAAGTTAACTGAGTACCTAACGTGGGTCACACAATACAACAGCAATGCATTAGCAAAACATCACGTAGCTGGAATAATATATGCGGTAAATATATAATAAAACTCACCGAAGTACAACAAAGAGATAAAATTACACAGCTGTTGAAGTCCAGCTAATCAATTACTTAACAGGGCATTTAAAAAAGAAAGTATGGGGTCGCGGATGCGTGGTTGAACCCAGGAAGCTGGTTCCAACTTGCAGTTAGCCGAAAAGGACCATTAGTAAGTAATTGTGTCCTTATTCGAGGAAAGGGTGTATCTATTATACGATATACGTCAAGTTACTAAACTCGCCAGCCATGACAGTACTTCGGATCACTCGGTATTCCTTGTAAACAGAAGCAGCGTTAATCTGTCTTGTTGCAACTTATTTGCACGCTTCTGTTCCCCAGGCATAACTATAGAATGTTGGACAAAAGTACATAAGGGAGATAAACGCCATGACCGCATGCATGTCATATCGACGCGTATTTGTTATCTCTAAATATTTAGCTATTTCGCTATATCGGAAGACTATCGTATACAACGCTGAGCACGCACCTCGTAACCAGTGAGGACTCCATTTGGTTCTTCGGGGGGTTGCCACGACAACAGAGCAGTTGTCTCGTTAACCTCAGCGACTCCAAGCCACTCGGGCTCACCGGGAACTGCGAATGAAATTCATAATAGTGTTTAGTTAACCGAGCTTCGGACCCGGTATATTCGGGAACAAATACTTCGAGAATAAGGATTGTACGATAGCTAAAACCAGAAATACAGATTTTTTGGGTTAGTTGGTCCTTCGCTATAAATGACACCATAGCGCTGGAAAGACGGGACGTGAAAGAAGACAGGACGCGCGCTAGCTATAAGACAGTTAGCGCACGTCCTGTCGTCTTTGACATCCCGTCTTGGTAGCGCTGTAGTTGTAGAGATAGAGCAAATTTATTAGAAGGCAGAGAGGTCGGCCTGAGCTTGAGCGCTCTAGCCTGCTACTCTGCACAGGGGAAAAGGGGAAGGGGAAAAAAGAGTAATGAAGATGATGATGGGGACAGGAAGAGGTAATGCGTATGTACAATAACCACGAAACACAGTGGTCTTCTTAAAGTCTATCGTCAAGTCCTGTACTCTTGATAAAATCTATGAACGCTCTTGTAGCAGTCGGTGATGCTGTCTGGTCGGACATTGCGGACCACAGATTAGTCTCACTTAGAGTGTTCACACCGATGCCGGCCAACGTTAAAGCCAGCGTCTTCCGTTCGGACACGTACAGAGGACAGTCGCACAATATATGGGCTAAAGTTTCATCTACTTGGCAGCGCTGACAGTTCGGGCTGTCCGCACTGCCGATAAGGTGCGCGTAGCCTCGAGTGAAGGCGACGCCTAGTCGAATCCGGTGCAGCAGACTGGCGTGGCGGCGCTTAATTTTAGCCGGGAGTCGAAAGGTCATGTGAGGGTCTGTTTCCCGCAAACGCCTATGCCGATGGTCTGGGTTAGACCAGTAAGTTGTCGTGAACTCTCGCATAAGCGATCTTAACAAAGAGTTCACGTCACATCACGAATACGGAATTTTTACGAGAACGGCGCTATCAGCAGCGGCTTTTGCTGCAGCATCAGCTAGCACGTTGCCTGCCAAGCCACAGTGTCCAGGTACCCATTGGAAGATGATAGAGTGACCATTCCGTTGCGTGATATCGAATGCTTGTATGATTTCGGAAGCCAATACGTAATGTTGTCCTTTTCTTGAGCATGAATGAAGGGCTTGTAATGCGGATTTCGCATCAGAGAGTATTGTCCATTTGCGTGGAGCTTGGTCGGATACAAATCGAACAGCTTCTCGTATAGCAACCAATTATGCTGCTGTTGATGAGGACTTATGGTCTAACCTGTACGGCCGGGAAATATCCAGTTGAGGGATCACAAAAGCGGCAGTCGAAACGCGCGGAGTCACAGATCCATCAGTGTATACGTGTATATAGTGTCGTTGTATCGCTCAGTCAAGTAAGCCAAGGTGAGTTGCTTGAGGCCAACACAAGGAACACGTGATTTCTTCGGAATCCCAGGTACTTGAAGGTGCACCAGTGGTTTACGCAGTGTCCACAGTGGCACTTCAGGGATGACGGTTGGTGCAAAACCTACAGGAATGATACTCCTGTGAGTATTGATGCATTCTGAGTAGGCGCAGCCTGGTCGGTTTGTCTGCAGTGAAGACAGGTGGTGGTGCGCATGCCGGGTCAGCAGCCGAAGGTGAACTCGAAGAGGTTCACAAGACGTGTGAGTCTCTATAAGGTGAGTGCGTGACTCTTCAATGGTGCCTGATGTTGTAGTACATCGCGGGAGGCCTAGGCATGTCCGGAGTGCTCGCGCTTGAAGGCTCTTTAACGTACGAATGCACGTTGTACGCATACGTGAAAGCACAGGTGAGCTGTAGCGTAGATATCCCACAAACAATGCCTGGTATAGCTGCAGGAGGGTTTTCTCAGAGGGGCCCCATCTTAGTCCCGCTACAACACGAAGCACGTCTATAAAGCTGACCAGTTTGGTCCGTAGCGCCGTGATATGCTTCGACCAAGATAGGTTGCGGTCAATAACAACACCTAAATATCTGTAATGTGTGACAGCAGGAATCGCTGCTCCGTCAGCGAAGATGGGATACCGCGTCATTGACTTTCTTGTGAACGCCAATGCTGCACACTTTGCCGTTGAAAGTTGCAGGCCTTGACGGCGCAAATACTTGGCTGTTATTGTCGTAGCCTGTTGTAGTCTTGCTCGCATTTGTGGACGCGTTACTCCAGAGGCCCATATGCAAATATCGTCTGCATATACGCTGATTTTAACATTGTCAGGGAGCTCCGCTCCAAGAGCAATGAGCGGGATGTTGAACAACGTGTGGCTGAGGACCGCGCCTTGTGGAACACCACGGTTGACGTAGTGCCTGCCGGTGTCACCATCAGCCGTCGACATGAAAATTGTACGTTCGCTGAGATAGCTGACAATCCATGCGTGAAGTTGACCCCCTACGCCAACGTCTTCAAGCGCGTCGAGAATGGCCTCACGAAGGACGTTATCGTAGGCCCCTTTTATGTCCAAAAAAATTGCGCCCACTATTCTCCGACGTTGTCTTTCCTGCTCCACAGAGGAAACTAGGTCTATAACTCCGTCTATAAATGAACGACCCCTGCGGAAACCATTCATGAAATCTGGCAAGGTGAAAGTATTCTCCAAGAGCCATTCCAGTCTTGTAAGCACCATACGTTCCATTACCTTGCCGACGCAACTGGCTAAGGCGATTGGTCTGTAGGAAGAGAGCTCGTTGGAGCACTTGCCTGGTTTCAATAGAGCCACTATGCGGCTGCACTTCCAATTATCCGGCACTTTCGCCGTGTCCCACGTAGCATTGTAGAACGACAAAAGAGCTTTCCGTGCTTCTTGGCTGAGATGGGAGAGAGCCGAATAAGTGATGCCATCAGGTCCTGGCACGGAGGAGTGTCGGGAGGCTGAGATCGCAGCGTCGAGCTCGTGCAAAGTGAACGGCAAGTCGAGACGTTCGTCACAGGATGGTGGTGAGGCATAATATGACGGCGATCCCGTTGAGAAGGACGAGCCTACGAGCAATCGGCAATATTCTTCTGCTATTTCCACTTCGCTCCGGCCTTGCTTTAGGGCCACACCTCGGAAAGGGAACAACTGCGGCGTAGGTGTCCGAAGGCTTCGTACAACCTGCCATATTCGTGATAGGGGTTTCCTGGGATCCAGAGAACCACAAAACTTTCTCCACCGTTGCCTGTCGAGCTTATCGAGGTGTCGAAGTACATGTCGCTGTGCTTGTCGAGATGTAGACAGGTCTGATGGCGATCTCGTCCTCCTGTACTTTCTTTCAGCGCGGCGACGGATTACACGCAGGTGCTCGTATTGTGCGTCAACCTGCGATCTGGGTTTCGACACACTGATGAGTCTGGTATTTGCTGTCAAGGCTGACGCTATAACGCCTTCTATTTCAGAAATACATTGAATGTTGCCACAGTGAATATCCACAGATGCTTGGAAGCCTTGCCAGTCTACGCTTCGTACAGAACGGGGAGATGAATGGCGGAATCCTTTTAGTTGTATATACGTCGGGAGGTGGTCACTTCCGTGCGTTTCTACATCTACACACCAAGAGGTTGTAGACAGCAGATTTCTAGTCACAAAACAAACGTCCAGGCAGCTGCTGTATGATGTGCCGCGAAGGAAAGTGGGGGATCCATTGTTGATGGTCATGAGGCCCCGATTTAGCACAAAATCAGCCATGTCCCTGCCGCGGGTGTTCATCGAAGCAGAGCCCCACATTGGATGGTGCGCATTGAAATCTCCTACTAGAACGTGCGGGCTTGGGCAAGCTTGGAACACAGACGAGAGGTGAGAACAGTCAACGCGGCTTCTGGGAGGAATATATCCACCTATGAGAGATATCGAACGTCGCTTGTGCTTCATAGTCAGGCATATATAATCATTTGAAGCATGAGGAGCGAAGACATGCCTCACGTATGTCAAATCACTGCGTATACATATAATCACTTTGCTCGTACTTCGGTCGTCGCGAGACCATAGTATCGCGTATCCGGATATCCGAAAAGGTGATACCATGTTTGGCTCACATATAACAACCACAGGAAACTGATATTTAAGCATCCATTGCCGAAAGTCAGACAGCCTACTTCGCAAACCTCTTGCGTTCCACTGCATTATAGCAGATGCATGTACTCTCTCTTCGAATGAAGTCGCCATATTGTTCTATGGAAGCGCTACTAGGAGCGGTTCCAACACGTTGAGGATCTGCACTGCTGCCTTCGCGCCCGGCGTCTGTAGCTCGCAGAGAATGGCACGTAGGGAATTTAGCAGGTTCTTCAGTGTAGTCTGCGTCTTGTCAACGTTTTGCCTATCCTTTTCAGCCACCTTTGGAGTTGCAGCCCATGATGTGGTCGTCCTTATTGCTCCAGACGGTAGTGAAGGCCACTCTGCATCTGAAGCATCTTCCTGCATCGCTGGCTCGGCCCCCTTTTGTGCATCACTCGGTCGGGGTGCACTCCAGACGGGAGTAGAAGCTTTACACTGCGTAGTCATTTGTTTATCTTGTGCTGCAGTCGATCTATCACTCCGGTGGCCGCTGTGGTTCTGTTGGCGTCGGCGTTTTGAACGGCGTCTCTGACGACGAATAGATGAGACAGCCTCTCTGTGTGTCGAGTTGTCCCTCACCATCTTCCTCAGTATGCGTATTTCTTCTTTTATCTTCGGGCAATCTTTCGATGTCGCGTCATGCGGACCGGAGCAGTTCGGGCACTTGAAGGGAGCTGCAGCGTCACAGTCGTCAATCTTATGAGCTCCTCCGCACCGCTGGCAAGTTATCACACTTTTGCACACGGCGCTGACGTGTCCTAACTTGCAGCACTTGTGGCACTGCAAGGGCCGTGGCACGAAAGGGCGCACGGGATGTCTGACGTATCCAACCTTGACGCTTGCAGGCAGAGACTCAGAATCAAAGACTATTTTAATGCATCGAGATTGCCCGAAGCGGCGGACGGTCGCGATTCTGACTGTTGACGTTACAAGCCTCTGAAGATCAGCGTCGGTGATGTCAATGTCCACGTCATTTATGACTCCAATCGTTGTTCCTTTCCCGTGAGCAAGGAACGAGCGCACTGAGATACTTCCCAGGTGCGTGACGGCCTTCAGTCTCTCGAGGATGGTTTTGTTTGTCACATCGACTGACAATATATTCTTCCTACTATTGATGCGGATTTCAGTCACTTGCGCTGGTGCGACCCGCTCGAAATATTCCGTTAAGGACTGCCTGTTAAGCGAGTTCAAGTTGTCTGTCGTAGAGGTAGGCACGTATGAAATTGTGAAAGACTGCTTGCCATGATCTGTCGATGGTTGCAAGTCCCTCGAACTTGATGTCCTTCGAAGCTTTCTTTTCAACCGCCGGGTGGTGAATGTCGTGAAATCGGCTTCCGACTCCATTTCTTCAACGGAAGAGCTGTCGCTGGAATCGCAACGAGCGGCTGCGACGACACGGTCACCCATCTTCGGTCTATCAGTCGGCAGACGGCTGGGGCCCGCGGTCTCGTCGGGGTGTTGGTCCCCCATCTCGAGGGACGACGTCCTCCGTCTCGCTTGATCTGTGGTCGTCAGGAATTCTCAGAATTGCGAGAAAATATGAGAGCAGTTCAAGGCCCAACTATGCCCGAACGCACTTCTTCTTCCTCCCCCAGTTGTATATATATATTGAAAGACGCAGGAAGACTTCACCAGGCAGGGCCAGCAGCAGCGTTTATTCCGCGATGTCTGCCTCGGCTCAGAACAGCCACCAACCAACCCAATGGCGATGATGATGGTTATGTACAAGTGAGAACGATGAAGTACGATAAATGTGCTTACAATATATATATATATATATATATATATATATATATATATATATATATATATATATATATATATAGTTTTATATATTTACAGTTAAGCCAAGTTTCATTTCTTTCAAACGCTTCGTTTTGCTACAGCCTCTAAATGGTGGAAACAAGGTTCCATAAGGTTCATGGATGAGCGGATGACGCTTCCATCCTGATGTTACGTGTGTTCTACCGTCACAGCGTGGTCTTCTTCAATGTCGCATGTAAGCATATTAAAGAATACTTCTGACCACTGACCTGACCCACACGTCAACATCTGAGGAAAATTAAGAAAACAAAAGATAAGGAAGACGGAGGCGTCAGCAGCTGGCTAAGTATCATGCTCACTATGTTGCCTCGTATTCCATCACTGCAATACTTAGCACACATATAAAGAAGAGTCGTCCTAATAATGGTTTTGACATTGAAATATTGTGCTCTAACAATCAGAAATAATAATAACAATAAAAACGCGGGAAAATCTAAGCCAAACATAGCATGGATTTCATGGAGGAATGCGCTTACCATCTTCAGTGGTGCTGACCGTCACACGAGAACTGAGAGGACCTTCTCCGGCACTGTTGACGGCTCTTACGCGCATTGTGTGCTTCTCGAAAGGTAATAGGCCCTGGAGCGTCAAGTTCGTGTCTGTGGGAAAATAACAAAGGAAACTGGCTGAATCATGTATCTGACGGCAAGGAATAGAGGGAGGGCACTAGGCCGCTTCATTTAGAACAGGCATGCACAGCGTCACTGCGGCCGTTGGACGGATCTAGTATAAATATGACCACGCTGCACCATGCACCATGCCACACTGCACTCGCGCAAGCACCATGTGCCCACCACCAATCCATGTATCATTCCATCACTCCGTCCGTCCGTGCATCCATGAATCCAACCACGGATCTATCTACCTAGCTATCTATTTTTCATTCGGTCGGTCGGTGGGTCGGTCGGTCTGCCTTGATTCCTGGAACCGTATATTTAATTCCGCCATTGCTATCACACGCGACAGCGAGATGACCTGGCGAGGAGGAAAGCAGGCAACCATTGGCCTGCTTTCCCCCTCGTCGGTCGGTCGGTCGGTCTTCCTTGATTCCTGGAACCGTATATTTAATTACGCCATTGCTATCACACGCGACAGCGAGATGATCTGGCGAGGGGGAAAGCAGGCAACCATTGGCCGGGGAACTTCGAACCTCGAGTGGAAAGCGGTCCGCCCACGTGATACGGTGACGTGCGCATTTGCTCACGCGATAAGGGCAGTGAATCGCTGTTCGTCTGCATGTCTAGGTCGGCTTTGCGCGCTCCAGACTTCGGTGGGTCAGTGTTTGGCTGGCGTCACTATTTTACGTACAACTACGCTCCGCTCCTCATGCCAACTTTCGCGCCTTAATTCTTTCTCTCCCTACCCATTCACTCTCGCGTGTGAATAGCAACGGCGGAATTCAGAATGTGAAGCCAGGAATTCCGCCCGGAATCATACGCATATCGGCGTGCCGCGAACGCAATCTCGCTCGGAGCTACACAGACCACAGCTGGAAGTCAATGAAAGGGCTCACATGCAGCGCGGAAACTGAGAAACATCGTCATAACGTAGAAGAGTTGGCATAGTGTTCCAATATAGGCTGCGCTGTTCACCTGTGGTGTTTGCCCACTGATCGTCCTCTGCCCTCGAGTCGGCATAGTAGAGGACCCGATAGAAGAGGACAGGGCCGTGCGAGTCCAGACAGGAAGGCGCCTCCCAGCTCAGGTGCAGACTCCTCGACGATGCCCACACCACGTGTACATTGCCAGGAGGCTTGCTGGGCGCTGCGGAGAAAGGCCCCGATGGAGACATGTTTGGCATGCAGCAGTGGCGGCAAAAGAGCACTCCAATTAGCTGGAACCTCTAAGCCAGTGAAGTGCCACTGAGACAATGGCCTCTAAACAGTTTCGATACTTCGGTAAGATGTCAACGAAGTGTTATCAATTCATGTTTGCTGCGTACAACGCGCGATTTGAAACACAACTCGAGCGAAGAAACTGGTTCACTTTTCAAACAAAACTAACATTGGCTGACTTGCGAGGTTGGGTGAAGCCGGCGTAGTACGAAAAAAGCCAGTCTCGCTCCGAGGCGACAGGTTCTCCTCCTCGCTCGCAGCTGGCGACCGCGAACCCTCTGCTCTCGCAAGTGAAGTGCCGCATTACGCCACTCTCCCAGCAAATCACAAGCGCTCCCTCCACCCCGAGAAGGGAAAGGAGGGTTCCTTGAAGCAGCGCTAAAAGATGTAGACTAAGAAGGTACAAACACACAGGACGAGCGGTCCCGTCCTGTGTGTTTGTACCTTCTTAGTCTACGCCTTTTAGCACCGATTCAAGGATGCATTTGTACCAACTAGCCCAACTTTCTATATTGTTGCAAAGAAGCTTTCGCTGGCGGCGTGCGCGCCGTTTCTCGTAGGTTCAAGGACAGCTGCGCTAAGGGTAGGGCCCGCTTGCTTCGCTCTGTCGGATGTGGGTGAACGGGAAGCGTGCTTTTCAACGGTACGGCAGGCGTCCAATGCACTATACGTATCTGTTGTTTAAATGCTGATTAGATTATTGTTCTAGTGTGGCCACCTATACATTGGTTAGCCTACCTGCGTTATTCGCGCCATCACACTTGACTTTGAGTATGCGTTGCTAAATGGACGCTAGACAGCACATTTATCTTTAGTGGTTCGAATTCGCTTCGATGCACTCACGTGCTGCGGCAGTGAGGAAGCTGACCTCCATCCTTTTCCCGTATCCGTGACCACTGCTCGCGCTCACACGTGCTTCGTACCACGAGTGCGGCACCAGCCCTTCGATCTGGAACTGCACGAACAGAAAGCGTGTATAAGGACCATGTGCCGTTAACACAGTTCGTTAGAAGAGGACGAGGTGTGTCTTCATTCACTTCGTGCTATACGTTACGGCTGTTGTAATGCAAGTATATCAAGAAGTGGGCCATTAACTTGACCTGCATAGTTTTCGTAGAACTGAGAGAATTGCAGTAGCCGATAGTTTTTCTTTTCACTCCAGTTGATCACCAACAGCGCAGCTACAGATTGGCTTTGTGAGAGGTGCACACACGCGAAACGTAGGAGCCATCGATTTCAGCCTTGGAAAATTTATACCGTGCTTCGAACTTTACCTGCACCATAATATATTTAGACATACCTAATGTTCACAAACCAGGTATATTTTTAAATACATTCATCGTTCATCCAATCTACGAGATGGGAAAAACTAGTTTTCGTGAGCTAAACATGTAGTTCACAAAAGTATAGTGGTCTGTGTTAAGACAAATAAACAAGTTAACGCACCTATGTAGCAAGCTCAATTCTATTTCCCTGCTTTTTGTGCATTACTTGCATCGAAAAGCGAATATTCAGGTATAGTTAAGGTAACGAAGTCAAATTTTATGCTGCAGGGCGGAAATGAACAAAATATAGGCGAAGAAAAGTGAATCGTACCGCAGACAGCTAGTTGGCCATGCAGAATCAATCAATCAATCAATCAATCAATCAATCAATCAATCAATCAATCAATCAATCAATCAATCAATCAATCAATCAATCAATCAATCAATCAATCAATCAATCAATCAATCAATCAATCAATCAATCAATCACCTGCGTAGATTGCGTGAGGGACACTTGTTCGGAACCCTTGTGGCCGCATCCTCCCAGGTCTCTAGTGACGACAGCCACGCGGTACTCCAGGTGCTCTGGGTGGCGCACTCCCGAAGGAGCGTCCCACGTGATCAAGGCCTCGGTGGCATTCGTTCGGACCACGCTCAGGTGCTCCACGGGGCCCGGGACTGCATTTACGACACGGTGAACATCGCATACACGGGCACTGCAATTTCGTGTTGTGCGAAACACGTTGTAAGAATTATATTCACGCCTGTTTTCCTGAAAGTCAGCGGCGTCTGTATGTTTGGGAATCGAGCAAATTGAGATGGCTTTTCATCAACGACGACAATAGCGAGCGATAATGACTTTAGGTCCACTTGTGGTCTCCGACCGTTGGCCCCGAGTCATTTGCGCCAGTTCCAGTGTTGCATGCAAGGCTAACCTTGCATGTGTAAATCACAGAACGCGCCACCTGAATTGAATTCGAGCGCCTCTAAGTTCTACATTGTAGAAGGCAAGAGACAACAACGTTTAGGAATGTCAAGTATTGGGCGACATATCCGCACCTGACCGCGCCGTTTTTGTCGTGGCCGATCCGCTATACATGCTGCGTCCAACGGAAGTGACGGCGTACACGGCCACGTCGTAGCTGCTGTCGGCGTCCAGGTCATCGACCACTGTGCTCGTGGTGTCGGCGTCCAGACTCTGCACTTTCGACGGCGAGTCCCGCGCGCTGAGGTGCACCTCGAAGCCGACCAGTTTGCAGCCCAGCAGCTTGGGGTCCGGTTTCTGAGGGCACAGAGCATGCGCGTGAGCCTATGGGACCACGATAAGCGAAAGCGATGCGCTATCCTTCCAGAACAGTCGTTCGTTCGAATCTCCACTCAGGAAAATTTTTTCGTAAACTGAGAAGCTTCCTTTCTGAGTGACCCGCAAAGGTTTTCTATCTATAACTTCGCGCTACAAATGGGTGGATGTAAAATTTTCCTGTTTATGAACTTTCCTTCAAGCTGCGGGCTTCCGCAGAAGTGATGTGATGTAGACCCACGTAGCACTTCCCGATTGCTACCGAAGTAACGTTTCGTCTAATTTTGGTATTTTTTTTCTATACGAATATGTTTGTCGCGGTCGGACGATATATATGAACAAGACGTTAGGCGCACATAACTCTATCGCCTGATTACGTGGAGCTATAGTCCTCCCTAGCTGGCCGTTACAATCGCAGAGAAGAAAAAGGCATGTCACCTCCCACCGAATGGAAATGCGTCTGTCGGAGAGGGCCTTGGCCACCACGTTTTTCGGCACCGCCTCGGGGCTGTCGGCTGGAACAAAAGGACGTACACTGTTTCAGGAACCAACAATATCTAGCACAAACGCATACACGTAAGCGAATGATCATGGTATACGTGGGCCAAAAGCTTGCTGTACCCCCACATGAGGGTATGAAAGCGAGCAGAACATCGCTGTTCTAGTGCTCGTACGTAGAACAGAGAGGGAACTGTTGGCCAGTGTAATTGTCGCACAAGGAAGAGAACGACGGAGGGTACAATAGTAATAATACGTAATAATTATGCCGATCAAAAATAAGAAGAGAGAGAGAGAGAACCCCTGTATTCAAGACGTCTACAGTGAAAGATGTCTGTCGTGTTTCTTACGGCAGTCGTGAAGGTTGTCCTTGTACAATGGATTCTCAGTCACAAGCTAGAAAACACTCATGGTGAATGAAAGCAGCGCCCGGATGTGCTTTTGATATCTTTTTGTACAGCGACCGTCATTTGAGCAAAGTCAGATTTCAGTCGTGGCACTGTACACCAAGGCTTCTGCGCGATGTTTTTATGATAATTTTAGCGAACCAAATTTGCGATGTTGTCATTTATATAATGCCCCTTTATTAGGGGCGCGCGAGGGAACGAATAAGTAAACGAACTCGCCACGACACGATGCTTGGTTAAGTCCTTGATGGAGAAAGAAATTCACGATGATAGAGTAGCGACTCCTGACAACATATACACTCCTTTGGAAGTCTTTCTGTGGTGATTCTGGTACAACTTTTTCGCAAGAGAGTTTAACGATAATTTTGCACCATTTTCAGTACACTCCGTTATCTATCGATGAGGATAGATACCCCCCCCCCCTTACTAACATATCAATGTGTGAGGCTGACTTTGCGCCCCCCCCCCCTGCCCCCCCCCCCCTCGTGCGCACGCCTATGGGCTTAAGAGAAAACCACAGCGGTAATCTAGTGATAGAGCGTCTGCCTCATGCTTGAGGCACTGGCCTCGATTACTACTGCCTCCGTGCACTCTCCGGTCGTTTTTAAATAGGAGAGAGGCACATTGACCGTTACTCAGCCCGAGAAGGAGGCGTCTATAGTTCCATTTCTCATCCGACTTTCACCATCTTCCACCCCTCATGTCACTGAGCCGTTATGGATTGCAGACATAAGCGTCTTTACTCTCCTCAAACCACTATCTATCTGTCTCTTAGAGAAAGGAGTGACATACGCAGCAAGCCAATTTTCGAGTTTGCAAGTTCTGCCGCGTATTCAATGAAAAAAGAAAAAGAACAAGTCCCTATTCTACACGCATGTGTTTGTTTCCATGCAATTCCACGACGCATCATCCGAGTGAATCAAAGAATGAATGAATCGAACCTCGGCAGGGAGTGCGCACAGATACCGGTGGGCCCCAGGCCGTCAGCTTTCCTCTGCGCAGCTGCACGGCGAACTCGTACTCAGTGTCCGGCTCGAGTGGCGTGACGTTCTGGCGCACCGCTGTCTGCCACGGACCCGCCGTCGTCCAGTTGCCGCCGGACGATTTCGCACGAACGTGTAGCTGTACGAACAACACAGAATACTCAGTTAGTATTCTGAGTATGGCACACGAGCAAGTGCGTTACAGCAAAGGTAAAACGATCAATTTGTGACCTATTTCAACGATGAAAACCATTTACATGCACAGAAGGACAGACTGGTGCGCTTGCTGATGCTGCATAACTCGTGGTCTTCGTCCATTGTGTCGTCCCGGGTGGTCATTGGCTTTAAACCACGAGCCACATAGATATACCGCTCGCATAAAACTCGTACTGACGTGCTCATTCACTCGTGACAATGTCATATACTATACCTTGATTTTTGTTTTGTATTGTTTATTAAGCGGTGAGATCGTCAAAGATTAACTCCAGCACCTGAGCAATATAAAAAAAAAAATAGAGACAAACCACCGTGTGTGTGTGTTCGTGTGCCTTTTTTGTGCCCACTTTCATTTGCGCAACAATATTGATGAGAAAGAAAGCAATAGGGAATGAACTAAATTCTCTATCTTTATGAAGTATGTGAGGAAGGAGTTCCTTTCCTTTCGCCTACTTTCCTCGGTGGTGTGCGTCGTCGAATTTTCTTGTAACATGCACCAACTAGCCCAACAACAAGTTTTACTAGAGTTAGGGGAGATTCATAGCTGGCGTTCGCATAGTATACCTGGTACTCAATCTGGTTGCCTCGCCCACCGCGTTTCTTGGTTGGCGAGTTGGAAGGCTCCCATGATGCGACTGCCGAGTCGGCGGACACCTTCACTTGTGGCGGAGAGGTCAGCTCGGGGGGACCTTGAGCGAGAATGGACTATAGTAAGCAAACGAAGACGATCGAAACGTGCTACATACACGAAGGGAAAACTTTGTTTCGTTTAAAATAGAAACACTTTATAGCTGGGCTGCAGCGAAGAATAGATCAGGACAGAGGGCACAAACAAGATATGCCAGGAGAAAACTTCGATAGATTCGGAGATACCCGCCCAGATTACATCGCTTCACCATCCTTAGCGACAATTAAACATCTTTCGTGGACTCGACCTATATAAGCTATACGTAGAACCAACGACGCCAACGGCGCATAGTGGGCCTTCATCGCACCAGATCATCGGACTTATGACTATGGTTTCCACGGGCACCGTCGAGCCCTTTTGAGGGATACTGCTGAAGCGCAGCCTTGTACACCTAATTGCTTATGCCAATGGGCAAGTAAAAGAAAAGTAAGAAAACATCATGTCAGCGATTTTCTAAGGAAGGCGTGTCCCAAGACAAGACTGATGAGGCAGTCAGCGGTCGTCATTGTTTCCTCTCTTGTCGGTGTGATGTAAGCGCTTTTTAAAACTGATGGATTCCTACCAAATAGCTCGCGCACAAGGCTTTTTTAAGTGAAGACTATAGCGGCGTTATTTTCTTAGTTCAAATTGATTCGAATGTGTAATAATATGAGAAAGAGCAGCGAGATATCGTCACCACGGATGTATTGAGTATCGAACGTACCCAGGACAGTCACGTGTAGCGTTCCGACGTCGAAACCGTGATCATTTCTGGCGGTGCAGTGAAACTTGTAGCTGCCTGGCTCCATGCTCCGGGGAAGCGGAGCCGTGGCTTTGTAGGTGCCGCCGCCTACATCCTTTACCGTCACGTTGGTAAGGTTCCGGCGGGTCTCTCTGCTCGCGCCGCAAAAGCAGATCGGTTATTTCAATTTAATTAATTAATTAATTAATTAATCGACCATATTAGCATAAATTTGTGAGGGCACAGGAGCTAAACGTATACAGCTGTTCCCGACGAAGGATTTTGGTGCCGTGACGCACTCTTACCGTCGGAACAACAAGAAGAATCGTGTTTACCACAAGATAGGGGGATCTGGTAAACAACACCTTCTTTGCAGGGCACGTAACGTGACCTGTGGTTCTTACTGCAGCCAAGCCTTTCCTGAGCAACTGAGTTGCTGATTTTGCAAAGTTTAGCCAACTTATTTGAGGCCGTGAACACAACGCCAACGTTTGCCCGAGCACCCACTTTTTTTTATGTTGTGGGATATCTTGTGCAGATACGGCATAGCGGCAAACTTTTTTCGGCCACCAAAATTAGATGTTCTTCCGGCCTGGCGAATGGAAGGTGGTTTTTTAATAATAATATCTGGGGTTTAACGTCCCAAAACCACCATATGATTATGAGAGACGCCGTAGTGGAGGGCTCCGGAAATTTCGACCACCTGGGGTTCTTTAACGTGCACCTAAATCTAAGTACACGGGCCTCGAACATTTTCGCCTCCATCGAAAATGCAGCCGCCGCGGCCGGGATTCGATTCCGCGACCTTCGGGTCAGCCGTCGAGTGCCATAACCACTAGACCACCGTGGCGGGGCGGAAGGTGGTTTTTTGAGCAAGCATTCTGCGACCGATACAACAAGGTGATCGGGATAACCTGCTTTTCCGAGACCCCTACCGTGTGGTAAACATTACGTAGGGCAAACGGGGCGTTGTCTTAATGACAGGCTCAGGGAACATTGCAACAATGTCAGGAAAGGCAGCGATGGCTGGTTAGCCACACACTGCAGCGCGTGTGGGTCCGTTCTGCTTTTTGATAAGAGGTTTCATTGTCCGTAGGCACCTTGACGAAACTACTCGTTTAATCATAGAATCAGCAACTATTCATAGGCTTGGTAAAGATTGCGTTAGTACCCCGTCACTATCTTTGACAAACAAAGAACTAGTCTTCCTCGACGGTACTGTACCTGCGCATGCGTGAGTATTGGTTCTGCAATGTATAGATATGTGTGATCCGAATTCAAATAAATCATTTGTTTAAAGGTAGTGCCTGTGTACGTTTTATCCCTTCGTCTTGTCCCGTCTTGATAAATCTGCTCTAAACACTTCAGATATGTCGTACCAAGGCCAAAAGTCCCCTTGCTTACTTAAGTTTCGCGCGACATTTACTAAGGGCTAACAGAAGATTGCTAGGCTGAGTGTGCGCCGTTTAATTAAATGTGCGCCGCCGCTGTCGATTAGAAGTTGCGACGCTCGTCTGCTCACCCGAAAGAAGCGGGTTCGATCCCGGGCGTGGCGGTCGCATTTCGATGGAAGCGACATGGCAGATATACGTGTACTGTGCGATGTCAGTGGACGTTAAAGAACTACACGAGATTTTCCGGGACTCTCCACTACGCCTCTCACATAGTGCAAGTTGCTTTGAGGCGTTAAACCCCATGAATAAGCCAAACCAACCATTCCTTGTAAAGGCAAGGGCCCTTTGAACCTGACGCTGAACTGTTACGCCTACTACACGTAGTTAGCCAACTTCGTTATAGAGAAGGTCAACTTATATGGCTAAGAAATAACGTATCCCCTGAACTAGAAAGAAAGGAGATAGAAAGAAGGTCATGGTTAGGTTTTTAACAAATTCATTTAAGGAATAATTGTTCGTTTCGTAACAACAAGCACAAAACGTTGAATGAAACGCTCCACGAGAATGACTGCGAGTCACACTCACTGGTTGCTGAGTTCGACGACGGGTGCAGGGTTGGCCTCGACGAGGCACTCGAGAGAGCCTGGGTGTCCCTGGTCAACCTCCACTTCTTCCGATGGCAGCACTTCGGGCACCACTGAAGCACCGCGTTTAACACAGCTTGGTGAATAACACTTCTAAACTCCTGTGATGAGCAGTTGCGCACGCTAAATGCGCCAATAAAATACCGGAAATAAACGCAATAAATATACAGCGAAATCACAGGTGAAAGAAGCAAAGAATCGCGCCTTTCAGAGAGAGTGAGAGAAAGGGCAGACAGATAAGTTAAACGGAGGAGACCTCCTGTTGTATACTCTGTGTTTGGGAAGGGGAAAGGGGGCATGAAAGAATGAGAGAGGAGAAGAGTTTATGGCGACATTTTAATGTCATTAAGACAATGGCAGCGTCCAACTAATGCGCAAAGAAATTGCCAATTCACAGTAACATTGTGTTCTTCATTCCGAATGCTCTGAGAAACCGCACCCGCGCCGTAACAGCGACTCGCGTTGAAGCCCGCGTAGGCCAGTGCCCTTTTCACATTCTGCAAGTGGGAATTTGTCTAGCTGGCCTCTCAAAAGCTAGTACGGCGCCTACCTTCTGGAGGAACTGAATCAACCAATGTTCCTTTGACTCCTTCCTTTGAAACACGCATGCTTGTCATATATGACGGTATTTATCAAGGGCCATGAACCTACAATTGCCGATTAAACGATACTCAACGCTGCTGAACCAGGCCTACACTCCGGCCACGTAAAGAGTGAACAATCTGTTCTGCAAGTGAAACACATTTCAAGCCTCCTCTCGATGATCTCGTGCCGTGTCATCAAAGGTAAGCATAAGTGCGTCATGTTATCTCTCTTGAAGGTATGCTTACGTTGTTTAACGAAAGCTCAATCTGTAACAGTGCTAACAGCCAGTAAGGGGGAAAACGAATGATGAGGCTATAATAAATAACACAAGGTGTTGCTCACTGTGTATACGCATACTGTGCAGGGTCACTTACTTTCGTCGCACGAGTGACCCCGGTGGCGTCCTGTGCACAGGCAGCTGCCGTTGATGTGGTGACAGGTCTCGCCGTGCAGGCACGAGCAGCTCTCCGAGCAGTTCTCGCCGAACTTTCCCGCCTTGCACTCTGTCAAGAACCGCCAGACCAGGAGGCATCAAAAGAAGCAGTCTACGGTGACGCTTGTAATACTTGTTCCTTGTCTAATGTGTTTTGCCTATAGCTTTTTATTACTATGGGTAGCGCGAAGAAACAGGACACAAGGTACCAGAAAGACAACGAAGACACACACACAGCGCGGTACATAGACACGCATACGTATATAGCGCTGTATGTGTCTTCGTTGCCTTTCTAGTGTCCTGTTTCTTTGCGCTACGATAGTAAACAAAAATATGCTATACCAACAAGCCCGCTTTGAAACTTTAATTTGCCTATAGCCCGCTTTCCAAGTTTACCTATCACCCGTTCTCAGCAATGCTATATGCACTAGTCAGGACCCGCTGCTACCTTTCTAATTGCGCATACCCACCGGCGACTCGCGAAGTCACCCTACTGAGGCGGTCGCAGATGTCCTAGCTCACGGAAGTCTCATTGCGGCAGTTCGTAAATATTCACAAATGACCTCTTTCTATTGGATGCTAGAATTCTTAGTTGCACAACTGCAAATATTAGTAGCCAGCAGTTAATCCAAAAACAGTCGCTTTTCGACCAGAACCGACCATTTGAGATCGGTTGCTTTGCAATTTAAGGCTGCCAGAACATTTGTGACCAACTCGGTAGTGCCACTTCGTGAGTGACACGACCGAATGGACTCTAAACCTTTAAGTACTTTCAAGTTTTATAAGCCTGAAGCCATATGATTAGATATACCTAAAAACTGTGCGTTGAAAACCATCCTGCATGCAATATCTGACAAAAGCACGAGTGAAACAAATCAGGATAGATCCTGCATCTCAGTGCACTAAGTCGTGCGCACACTTTGTTCGACGTTTAGGCAAGACCAAAGTGGTTAAAGGAGCTGCGCTTGTTTGTGTCCTGCTCTTCCGTGACTCGTTCGTTTGCGCTTCCAAGTTTCTTTATAGTGGGTCAAATGAAACTGGGCTTGGATCGGGGGCCCGTGTGACTCTCATAACGTCAGTGTTACTTTCGGACGTAAACTGGATAATTTAAATGAAGTATCTTAAGTACTGGATAGCGCGGATCCGACACAGGCAAACACAGAAAGAAAGACACAGATGCAAAGGAAAAAGTCCTGTGCATCTATGTTCTTTGTCGCGATGAATCCGCACTATCCAGTATTTAAGATTATGAACCAAGTAGCCCAGCAACGAATTTCGTTAAGTCAAGTATAATCCTCTTGACAAACCTGTTCGGTGGACACAGGTCTCAGTGACGCAACGTTGTCTCTGGACAGTGTGTTCCCTTGTTCAACCCCTGTTGAACATTACGTCGATGCGTAGCGATGAGTAGGCCAAGTGCAGGTTTTCCCGCGCGCAATTTTCGGATTGAGCCCTGACTTAACGGACACCTTATGCAGTACATTTTCAGTAATTGGCAAATGACAAATTTGTACCGCTTTTAATGCAGAGACCACAATGGTAGTTCTCGCCTTCGAGATAACAGAAGACCGGTGCTCAATAACGGCGTAGGTTGTCTTGAGTGATTGCAGTACAGGTATGGATTACGACAACGGGATGAGGCACTTTATCTGAAGAGCTTATCACTTCTTTATCTCCTGCCTATAATATTCTCGTTAGAATTCTTGGGTAGAAAACCGGATGCGCGTACGGTTGATCTGCCTTTTATTTTCCTCGTTTCTATCTCCCCTTTACCCTTCTTTTTCATGAGAGAGCATTTCTTTCAGTCGTACGATGTTTGAAGTGGGACTTAGCGACCATTCAAGCATGGTAAAGCTCTGGTCCTGAAATTGTTGGGTCTTGAGAAGAGCCGCGCTAAAGGAACACATGGACGCAGCACGCACCGCTGTACAACGAACGCGTGGACATTTATTAACAGCTTTTACATAACGGCGAGCTCGCCAGCTGGACCTTACAAATAACCGGTAACATGACGAGTCACCCAATATAATGTCAATATAACGCACAAACAACATTGCACGTACAATGTTCCGCGAACGCGGCGTTGCCGACGTTCGAGTCACAACGGGGGTCCGCAGGACCGAGCGCGGTTCATTCCCGCGGACCTCCCACGAGAGTCGACCGTTCACGGCCGCGCCAAGCCCCAAAAGAGAGCGAGCTCCCCTCCTCATGACCACGCGTAATCTCCCTTCCACCATGTGGTGCCACTGGCGCCCCCTCGGAGCACAGCGCCAACTCTCACTCGGCGAGATTACCATGCAGCTAACTACGACGCGTGGGCGCCATGAGGCTAAAACAACTTTACAGGGGGTATGAACACCCCCTCAAAGTCAAGATTTCAGCGACCACAGTTTACTGAACACGAACGGTGCTTATTGAGTGAACCAGAACTCACAAGCCATGAATTACTTCAATGTGATGAAAAAAGTCACAGTGTCGCCGCAACGGCGAAGCAATGATTGCGATAGCAATAAATTGTAATGTAACGCGAAGAACGGAAAGCAGCTCTTAATTGCCAGCGCGTCGCTCGAGCCCAAAGGACGCACGAAAAGAACGCACACAGGACGAGCGCGAACTAATGCGTCACAGCTCGACACTTGAAGCGCACTGCTCAAACGTAAAGCAGGACGCACGAAACAAACGAACAGGTACACACAAGACGAGCGCGAACTAATTGCTACAGTTGTTACTTATTTCTGTTTGAACAGCGCGCTCCTTTCGCAAACGCGGCCGCTGCAGCGAGCGAAGCGAAGCACCCCACTGGCCGCCCCTTCTTTCCTTGAGATAAGCGCACGAAAGCTGCGAAAGCGACGACGCCCTGTAGAGCGAACAGCAACGGCGTTCGCAGGGGCGTGGCGACGATCTTTAATGCGCGCAACACGCGCGCACGTCGCGCCATCTATGTGGCCACTAAGAAAGCATGCTGAATTACATGGTGTATATAAATAGCACGCCGTTAGCAGGCTGAGAGACGGTGCTGTCTAGGCCTAACGTCTAACGCGGCGGGCTGCAAAGCGAGAGGTCGCCCGTTCGATTCCGGGCGTCGGAAAGACTTTCTTAATTATTTTTCTTTGTGGCCTTTCTATATATATACATACTTATACATATACGGTGAATGACGGCGATGGGGACGGACATTTTCCAGCCGAGACTGTAAATATAATTGCTATCACAATAAAAATCGCCAAATAGCGACTGTCTCTGGAGCCAACGTTTCTGCAACAGTATTACCTGCGTTCCTTAACACGCTGCTGAGGAAGGAATTAGCTGCCCTGACGAATTAAGTCCTCTTGTCTGCACGTTGCTTCCAGCGACATTCGTACAACAGTTTTCTATCACTTCGAACCTTCGTCTATCACTGAATTTCTGTCTTGTCTGGATTTCAAGCTTTGACGTCCTGAAAGATTATATTCGTAAGTTGCCACAAGTTTTTCGCCCAGGAACAAAAACGTGGGAGGGGTGACTCACTCTCCTGACAGCTGAGCCCCTGGTATCCGGGCTCGCAGGCACTGCAGGTTCCAGACACGGGATTACAGGCGCCGCTGTCCTCGGCACAGTGACATTCGTATGCACAGTCCGGCCCGAATGTGTTAGTTGTACAGGCTGGAGAAGAAAAAAGAAAGAAAATGGCAATAAAAAGGTATAGACTCATTTGAATGACGGTTGAATGACGGAAAAAGTGTCGACTCATTGAAAAACAATTCATTCATTCACTCACTCACTCACTCACTCACTCACTCACTCACTCACTCACTCACTCACTCACTCACTCACTCACTCACTCACTCACTCACTCACTCACTCACTCACTCACTCACTCACTCATCCGTTCATCAATCAATCAATCAATCAATCAATCAATCAATCAATCAATCAATCAATCAATCAATCAATCAATAAATAAATAAATAAATAAATAAATAAATAAATAAATAAATAAATAAATCAATCAATCAATCAATCAATCAAAAAAGTGATTCACCCCTACGAATTCTTAAGGAAAGCGTTGTGATCATGAAAAGCATCATAAAGTACCATTGCACGTCATTACGCCTAAATGTCGTGGTGATTTACACGTGCAGTTCATTTTGCAGCAATAAGCTACTGCGCTGACTGATTAAATCACTTTAAGTAGTCGCCCTAGCATTTTCTGCAGCGTTTTTTGGTGTCTGTGTCAGTTACTCGTGTCCTATTCAACATTGCGCTAACATGATTTTCAACAGAGCCATGTCAACAGTCTTCACATTTTCGTTCGCTTAACACGAGTTGTCGCGAAGTAAATACGCATGCGTACCTTGCTGGCAGCGTTCTCCTGTCCAACCGGCAGCGCACCCATCGTGGCAGCGTCCGTCAGACATGCAGTTCTGGTCGCCGTTCCAGCAGTGGCACGACAGGGAGCAGTTGTCTCCGAACATCCCGGACAGGCACTCTGCATGGGCACGCCCGTACGAACAGCATTTCAAATCAAACTTGCCTCGTTTCAGAAGCTATGTATGCGCGTCGGACTTATTTGGGATTCGTATTAGATGCCCCTGGCGTAGCACATCGTACGTAGGCGACAGGTCTACAAGGAAACACCCACACGGCACTATGTCTCAGAAGTCATTTGTATATTGAACCGGTACGAAGGGCAGTTACAAACTTTGCTGTCCAGGGTCCAGGAAGGCTCTTTGTCAGTGAGAAGTGTCATAATACGCTAGCGTTTCTTTTTAAATTTACATATGAAGAAACATGGGAAGGTATTCTACATTCGAGCCGGCTATCCCATCAACATGAGAGTAGTATTGAAGAAACACACATAAACAAGGAAAACTAGAAGGAATAAAAAATAAGAAAAGAGAAGAAATAATGAGAAGCACTATGTACTTATACGATATGTGGCGTATAAAGAATTAGCAGAGACTAAGGGCAGAGTCCGATATATAGAGGGTGGTCCCATAGGTTACCGCAGCGTTGTCCGTGGGGGAAGAGAGGAGGGCGAGGAGAGAGGGGATGGAAAGGAGGTGTGTGGAGAGGGCTTTGCGCATGCGCAGTAAGGGTGGTCACGCCGCACACCACCACCACCACTACCACCATTCGATTGAACTCCGCCATAAGATGCTTCGCATCTAAAAAATGATTGGTGAGGCGGGATTCGAACCCGCGTACCCGTGATTCGAAGGCGAGCGCCGAATCCACTCGGCTATCCAGATACGCTAGCCTTGTATAGTATAGCTGTGGAGACGAAAATGCTTGAGGCCCGTGAACTTAGAGTTAGGTGCACGTTAAAGAACTCCAGGTAATCGAAATTTCTGGAGCCCTCCACTACGGCGTCCCTCTTAATCATATCGTGGTTTTGGGACGTAAAACACCAACAATTATTATTGTATAGTAACGTATAGCAAGAAGGTGGGAAAAGAAGAGGGGCGGAAGTAAAGCATAGCATAGAAAGAAAGGGAGGAAAGACAGGAAGAAATACAGACAATCAAAGAAAGAGTGAGAAAGATTATCATAATATTATCTGAGGTTCAACGTCCCCAAACCACGATATGATCATGAGAGACGCCGTAGCGGGAAATTTGGACCATCTGGGGTTCTGTAACGTGAACCTAAATCTAAGTACACGGGCCTCAAACATTTTCGCCTCCATCGAAAATGCAGCCGCCACGGCCGGGATTCGATCCCGCGACCTTTGGGTCAGCAGCCGAGCGCCATAACCACTAGACCACCGTGGCGGGGCAAGAGTGAGAAAGAAACAGAGAGAGAGAAAGAGAGAGAGAGGGGGAGAGAAAGGGATAGAAAGAAAGAGGAAGCTAGAAACTGAGAGAGAGATAAAAAGAGAAAGAAAGACATAGAGAGAGAGAGAAAGAGACAAAAAACAAGTAGAAAGAAGAGAGAGAGCTGAGTTGACAGAAAAAGGAACAAAGAAAGAAAGAAAGAGAAAAATGTCGTTCTTGTGTAGGTCTTGGTGTAGTTCTAAATCCTGCGCTCAATGCAGCACAACTACCGTGAAAACTGAGGAAGTGTGTAAGGCGGGCAACCCAACGATCCCCTTGGCGTTTGCCGAGGCGGTGGTGCCTTCTCTTACGCGGCGCGGGTATCAGCCGTGTTTCAGAAGCGTTTTTCGCAAGTTTAGGTAAATTATTGCGATTAATTCATGGTTATTAGCGTAGTTTATATTATTTTATACCTTGTTAGTTTATCTTGCACTCCTTTTGAGCATTGTTAGCCTTGTTTTTGGGGGGGGCATGTACTGACAACAACGCGACCATGCGACATGACACGGTGGATGAACGACATGCCGGGCCCTTAATGTGCTGCGAACTTGCAATACAGAGAAACAAATAAGGCCGCCCAGCTCCGCACTTCCTTCTGGCTTGGCGCCACTTGTGCGAAGCTACCTTCATCTTTTTTTTTCTTTATGGCGATGATCGTCCTTGGTGACAGAGGGATTGACAGCCGAGGGGGACCGTTTGTTCGTTGTGTCGACACACAAATGTTTACGCATTTGAAAGGGGAAATTCTGAGCAATGTATGCACTCAACTATGTACCCTAAACATCAGTCTGCATTTAGAAAAAGTTCATGACATCGTCTTACGTGAAGGTAGGTATTTTTCCTTTAGAAAGGAAAGGGGCAAAGGGATAGAGATAGGGGGAGGTTGCTACACACGGTAGTCCTCCGCAACCCTCTCTGCCCAACCCAGGATGGCCTCCTGGACGTCGGGTTTCGAGCTGCAAGGCAGCCTCCCACTGTTCCTCATTATTTATTATTTTTCGGAGGGACGGGGGAGGGGGGTGCTTAGGGCAGTCCCACATGATATGACTAAGATTTGCCTTCGTTGCGGAGCAATATTTACCGCAAGAGGATGGGTAGAGAGAGGGGCACATGAGGTGAAGAAGGTGAGGAGAGGGAAAGGTGTGAGTCTGCAGTTGTCGCCACAGTACTTCGCGCCTGCGCGGGGATTTCGCTATTAGCGGCGGAAAGATCAGACGGCAGAGAGAACCTACTGTAAACTTATTAGCCGATCATGAGACGCACTGCTCGCTGCCTCCATGCCAACGTTAATAACCTGCGCACTTGTCCAGGCTGTGCCCGCAACTTGCGCGAAAAACATTCTTTTAAGCTTTGCTACAACCGTATAAGGCACTTCACCTAGAAAACGTTACTTCATGACCAGTGCATGGTGTTAACCTAACAAAGCGCTTCAACCAAGTATGCTAGTGAAATGCATCAATATGTTCAGCGTTTTGTTAGCTTTCTTTGGCTCGTTATTTATCATCGTTGTGAGGTCAGGCTCTCTCGCGCAACTTTGTGGCGGGGCTCCTCGTCGCCGAACTTTGACAAAGCTCTCGCGCTGCCCAAGGAAGATCTTAACATCCGAGCTGTTTAAGCCCGCCAAAGCCCCGTGTGGCGTTAACAGAAAACTATCATCATCGTGAACGGTCTCTGCCTTATATAACATCTCGCGTCGTCTAGCAAAGCGTTGGAGGAACGAACGTAAGAAGAGAGAATAATAAAAGTGCAGAGGAGGCTTCTTGGCGAGGTGGGACTCGAACCCGCGTACCCACGGTCCGAAGGCGAGCGCCGTAATACCTCGGCTGCCCAGGCACGCTAGCAGAACAAGCATTTATGGCAACCATATGGTTGAGTCGCTGTGGGGCGCGAGAACGAGAAAAAAATAGAGAGAAAGAAAAAAGAGAAAGAAAGAAACAGAGAGAGGAAACACAAAGAGGGACAACGAAATAAAGAGAAAGAAATGAGAGAGAGACAAAGAGATAGAAATAAACAGAAAGAGAGAGAAATAAAGCATAGCATAGCTTTATTTGTATAGTATATTATAGCAATGAGGTGGGAAATGGAAGCGAGGGTGAAGGAAGTGAGGGTGAAGAGGAGGGAAAGAAGGAGGGGAACGCCACCAGCTCAACTGTTTCCTCAGTCTTCGAACCGCCAGTGCGTGGCTAGCTGCCCCAAATTTTTTCTTCACCTAGAAGCTTCCCTTTCTGAGAAATTCGTATGGAGTTCTTGGTGGCTTTGTGCTACAAGCGGGTGGTTGTCAGTTATTCATTTCACAGCTTCCCCATGAAGAAACACTCGATAATATTAAGTACCCCAAGAAAATATCATCGCAGACTCAAAGGAAGAACACGAAAAGTTGACCACCTGTCCACTTAGCCATTGTGTTTAAAAGGACCGCGCCAGATTGTCTCACCGGAGCAGGTGGGTCTTGAGTAACCCGGCTGGCAGGAGCCCGGACACTCGCCCGAGGATGGGTCACAGACCTCGCCGTCGGCGCAGTGGCAGCGATGGGAGCACGTCTTCCCATACCAGCCCGGAGGACAGCTGGGCTTTAGCGTAGGCATAGACTTGGTCGATGTCGTGGGGCTGTCACCTGCGTGTGCGAAGACGTTGGACCGTTATAAGAGCGAGGCCGGCCATATTCCCAACGGACCAGTTGCCCGCACGCACTATTCCCCACTCACACGCGCACTTTTTCTTTGAGGAGTGCGCAACCGCAGACATTCTCTGACCGGAGGCATGCGTTTGCTGGATAAAACCGTTAATCGTTTTTCAGACTCTTATACGTTTTCATGTATATTGCCACGCATGCATACTTCTTAATTTCCATGTTATCGGGACTCGCCCACTAAAAAATCTGTTACCAGTGCTTGGCGCAGGCAGTGTCGCATTGCTTGGGAAACTTCTAGATTGTATTAGACTATTCTAATAAGATTGCGCGCATTACGCGAGTAGTCGAGTTTATTCTAAAGCTTAAAGCGAGCACAAGCCATAACCCTGGAATGTGTATAAAAGACAACGCGTTCCGCCGACGATCAGATTATCGACTACCGACGTCCGTGCTCGCCGTTATCGTTGCCCTGCGGGTGTTGCTTGTACTTCGAGTCTTTCGTTTCCTGGGCACAAGTTCGCCCAATAAAAAAGTTTCAGCTTTACTGGCTTAAGTTACGCGTCCGTCACCGTCACACCTAAGTGACAATATTTTAACGCCCTTTATCTATCCTACTCAATTTCTCCTATGAGCAATGTTCATCTCTATTTCAATAAAGAATTTCTTCGCTCTTTGTGCGTATTCTTGCAGCGTGCGTAGAAACTGCAAGAGTAGTTAATTTCTGATTGGGGCAGAGTTGGTAAAGCAAGGTTACCGTCGAATTAGTGAAGTAGATCGCGCAACTCTCGCTCCGAGTGCAGCACATCACTTTCCTTTCTTTGTTCTGTCATACGTTCACTCTCTTTGATGAAATACCAAGCAGGGAAACCATCGATTAACCTAACGTGCACATAGATGATAAGGAAAACGGACAGGGTAAGTAGAGGCAAAGAACGCTGACTGCCAAGTGGTGTAAAAGCCCGTTTCAACGATTGCGTAGTGATGGCGAAGCCACTGAGTTCAGTTAAAGCGAGAAATGATCGAAGCGCTATTCGTACATAAGCTGGGCGATATGGGTGTTAGCGTACCTTCTATTGCGCTATCGAACCAAGAATTTGATAACCTTGCCGGACTTTGGGGCACATGTAATTGTATGCTTGATACGTGCCTCATGACGTGCCATCCATGTGCCCCCATTTTTTCTGCTTAGTTCCCTTGTCATTGTCGTATACATGCACTTTTTCACTAAAGTAAAGCCAGTTGGAAATCAGCGCTCTTTGCCTCTACATATACTGTCCCTTTTCCTTATCGTCTACGCGCTGTTAACACCTTCTTAATGTATCCTTACCAACTCGCCCAAGCTTTAGTCCTTACAAGCTAACCTTACGTACTTGTACGTGTGGTATAGTTCGCATTTAGATGTTCTTGATGTGACAACAATAAATCCCTTTGTCAGATTTCATCACTGCCCGAACTCGTTCTCGTGTCATTCGTATTCATGGTGCCCTCACCTGGAATGTGACACGATTCGCCCATCCACCCTGAGGAACATCCTTTGGAGCATTGCCCAGTGATGGAGTCGCAGTCGCCGTCCACCGCACAGTGGCACCGCTGTAGGCAGTCGGCGCCGTAGTAGCCGGCGTCGCACTCTAAGCATTCAACGTGGAATGTTTGGAGAAAGAGAAAATGTACGGATGAGGTCAGAGAAAAAATGACGGTAATGACAGGCTTAAAGGGCCCCTAAACCCCTCCGAGTTCGAATACGAGAGAGTGGTTTCTCTCTATCGATCACTGCCCTTCCTGCAGGCGCTATCTCCTACTCGTCACTTAATAAGGCGAAAGCCTTTAATGTCTTATACTCGCGGTGTCCGTCCGTCCGATCATGCCCTGGCACGGTGCCAGCTGTGGCCTCTCCCCCTTACACTCTCCTAGCAATCACGTGATGGCACAGCGGCGCATAGCAACGGTTGCGTGTTGCTCCTTCCAAGGCGCGTTGCGCAACTGTGGCGCAACGCGGCGGCGGCGTCCGTCGCAAGCGTCCGTCCGTATACGCGCAACAGTTGTGCGTTGCGCAACTGTTAAGCAAAGCGGCGGCGGCGTCAGTCGGTGGAGTCGAATGGCTACAGGCTTTCGCCGAACACACTTTGAGGTGTCCTTCAGTATTTTTTTTCTTCATGAAAACGTGGACAGTGAGCCTACCAGGATTTCGCGCTTTTCGGCTACACGCTGTTGTTTCCGCTTGCGCAGTCGAAAACGCACAAAACGAAGTGTACTCAGTGGATCGCGTCCGGTAGTCATGCGAGGCAAGGCAGAACGGGCGCACGACTGCATGGCAAAGCAGGGTAGGGGACAATTCACAACTGATACCCCTCGTTGTGGACCAATCGAGAGGTTATTTCTCCATGACGTCAAGTGAGCAGACTGCTGGCGTCACGAATTGTGCCGAAAAGACGGGAAACGGCAGGATAGAAGAACGCTCTCGTTGTTTGTATCTTCAGAGGTTGTTTAGGGGCCCTTTAATGTTTCGAAACGTTGTGGATCCCCACACCACGCACGTGTTTTGTTCACTGATACGTCTGTTTCCTGAAGGATTCCTTCCTTTTGTTGGTTTTTTAAATTATTAAATGGGATAAAATGAAGAAGATAACATTTAATGAAAAGAAATGAGGACGGAGAATAAAAAAAAGAAATTAAGATCTTAAGCATCCTTAGGGCATGGTATACCGAAGTCACGAAAGCTACCAGAAAAAAAAAAGAAGGAAAAAGGACACGAACATAACCACAAACTTCACTTTGTACACACTATAACACAACTTAGAAGGGTTCAAGTATTTTCACCAAGAACAATCGGTAGCGGATTTCTGGTTAACGTATACAGTCACCCGTCACATTCGGAAAAACGCGCGCAAATCTCAGCCCGTATAAGCGATAGCCAGGCCTACGGAGAAACAATCGATTAAGGCTAAGGCGGACAACAAGTTTTCTTCAGCATTCACGGGTTCGCGAAAGAAACCAGATGGAGGCTGAGAAGTCACATGCAGGGAGCGAATTGTGACTGCGAAGGATGTAGGATATCCTCTGCGGCTGATGACATTCTCAGCGGCGGAAGGGATGCGAAAAACAGCGCAAGGTTGTGGATAGCAAAAATGCAGGTGATGAAAGGACGGAGAAGGTTACTCTTGCGCTAATAATGTTGGCCACAGAGCTTTATATCTCAAGGTTTCTAAAGAAAAGGAATAGTCCCGAAACCTGCATGGACTCAGCTGGAAATTCAAATTTGTGGTTTGCAGCCGTTCACCTGACCTCAAGAGAGCTTAATTTATTTTATGCTTGCCCGTGATGATCAATCAGAATTTGCACCTCATACGTCACACATCACTTTTCACAAGGAAGATACTCTTGCGTGCGGTTGTGTATCACCAGAACACATATTTTACAGATATTTTACGATAAGCAGGCTGACAAAAACGATTAAATGCGAAGCATTTCTTGGCTAACCAAGCACACTTTATCGCTATCTATCTATCTATCTATCTATCTATCTATCTATCTATCTATCTATCTATCTATCTATCTATCTATCTATCTATCTATCTATCTATCTATCTATCTATCTATCTATCTATCTTCTATCATCTATCTATCTATCTATCTATCTATCTATCTAGGCGAAAATCGAGGCCCGCTATCAGTGCTGACAGGTGTAAGCATACTAATATGATTAAAATGACAATAATATGACAAAAGCTGTCGTGCGCCCATCGGCCCTACTTGCTTTCTTAAAAAATGATTGGCCTCGCGCGTATAGACATTTTTCCGGCTATTCGTGGCTGTATTATTTGGTTTTCCTCTTTCCAAATGAGCGCAGGCGTTGTTTTCAGTTGTCAGCCTGTTCCCTCCCTATTTCCTCTGTGTCTTCGTGTTTCTATGTATTCAAACCAAATAATAATAATAATAATAATTTAGGCGTTAAAGAACCCCAGGTGGTCTAAATTTCCGGAGCCCTCCGCTACGGCGTCTCTCATAATCATATGGTGGTTTTGGGACGTTAAACCCCAGATATTATTATTATGTTTAGATTTAGGTGCACGTTAAAGAACACCAGGTGGTCGAAATTTCCAGAGCCCTCCACTACGGCGTCTATCATAATCATATCGTGGTTTTGGGACGTTAAACCCCATCATTTATTGTAATAATATGATAAAATGATGGCACGCGACGTAACACGACGCCATTCAGGGAGGCATGAGCCCCACGACCGCACTACGGATGCTATTAAAGGAGTACTGACACGAATTTTAAATATTTTCAGGTTGTGACTCTAAATAAAAACACGAGTGTCGAGAACCCTAAAAAGAGTGTCGTATGGAGTGCTTGAAAATGCACTGAATATATTTTATTGCGGTAGCAACATTACATGGACACTCTCGGCTAGTTGGTTTCTGCCGTCGGCGTCGCCGTCATGTCCTCGTATATATATATTATATATATATATATATATATATAATATATATATATATATATATATATATATATATATATATATATACGTATATATATATATATATATATATATATATATATATATATATATATATATATATATATATATATATATATAAGCCATGAAACGTAATTCAGAAATACTTTCCGACGCGCGGAATCGAATGGGCGAACTCTCGCTCCGCAGCGCACGGCGTTAGACGGCTAGGCCACGAAGAGTACCTCCTTTCAGCAAGACAACGGCGAGCTATTTATATACACCATTTACTTCAGCGTGCTTTCTTGCTCGCCAGCGCGAGGGGCGCGCTCTAAAGGTCATCGCCCCGCTCGTAGCGCTGCGCACGCGCCTCCGTGCATTTCTCCCTACAGGGCGTGGTTACCTGCGTGCACGCTTATCTCGTGGTGGGAGGAGGGCGGGGGGTTGTATATCTTGTGCTTTCATCACGATGTCCGCGCTGAAGTTACAGAGCGCACGAAGGTCACTTCGCTCGCTACAGCGGCCTCGTCTGCAAAACGAACACGCTGTTCAAACTAAAATAAGTAGCAACTGCGACACTTGATAGTTCGCGCTCCTCCTGTGTTTGTTCATTTCGTGCGTCCTTTGCGCTTGAGCGACGAGCTGGAAATTTCTAGCTGCTTTCCGTTCTTCACGTTACATTCCAATTTGTTGCTATCGCATTCATTGTTTCGCCACTGCGGCGAAACTGAGACTTTTTTTATTACCGCTACCTTAAAACAGCAATTTCGGTTTCCGTATCGAGGGGTGGCTTCGCACTGACGTGTCATCACAAGCTTGACGTCACGGGAAGATTGAAACTCACGACATACTAGCAACAACTGTCTGTTTGCTGTCAGTCGCACGTCGTTCACGTAAACAACGGCGAGTGAATTGTCGTTCAGAGACTGTGACAGCGGTTTCTGAAATTTAGGCCGAAATGCAGGACGCATATTTCGCAATTCCAGTGGACTGTGTTGACTTGTCGTGATAGTGTCCATTGCGGTGGGGCTGGCTTGCAGAAGCTGGGCGACGAAAACTTTAAAATCAAAGTAAACTATTTTATACGTGTTGTCTGGCTCCGGTGTGTGGAAAGCGTTGATAGTGCGCACCATGAAATCGAAAAATGTTCCTTTTGGGGCGCCTCAAAATCGTGTCAGTACTCCTTTAACACCGCGGGGTACGTACATATTTTTGTATTCGTTCAGCTTCGTCACCTAACGACCGCGTTAAGTGACGTACCATCTTAAGGGAGTGTCGTATTTCACGTTCTTACCTTGGTTACATTGTGGTCCCTTGAATCCTGGCGCACAGGAGCAGCTCATGGGGTCAGGTTTGCAAAAGACGTGCAGTCCGCAGCCCCTGCGTTCGCTATCCTGCGCACTCAATGGGGAGCACACGCGGTCGCACTGGGCACCAACGCGGTTGGGACCACACGCTGTTGAAGTAGAACGAGATGGGGAACACACGTTAGTACGGCATCGAGCATTCGTACGCAAGCACGTCGTTCATAATAACTTTTAGCGCAACAAAACGACTGAATTAAAACGACAGGACGCAGCGATTTGTCCTGTCGTCTTCCTTCTGTCGCTTTGTTGCGCTGAAAGTTACTATGGATAATCAACAAGGGGCCTGTCAACGCATTGTGTTGAAGCATTTCGTTAGAAGTTCGTAAATACTTCTGTCTTCGCTGTTACATGTGCCCTAAATTCAGCACTTAACAGTCATAATCTCTTACTTATTTAGCGAAACAAAAGTTATTTTTTTTCGTTACTGATATTGTCCGCCAAGCCACATAACCTTCAGCAAGAACGGTAAGTGCCTGGATGTGAGGCCTTCCCTTAAAGTAATAGTGTTTCGCAAAAAAGGAAGCACTTGGTAAATTTCTGTACGTACGTACATCTTTCGATGTGAACTCCAGTACATCCTGTTATCTACAGTTTCCCTTATTTCCAAGTACAGCGAACGGTCTTCCGTTCCGTTCAGACACTTTTTCGTATTTCCTCAGAAAAAAGAACAGGAAAAGGACGCGAAAAAAGCGATAGGCGAGGCCCCTACATTTTTGTTGTTGTGGTTTCTGACGGGGCCCCCTTAGTGGTGCGATTCTGCGTATTCAGTTACGATGGGGCATTCACTCGAACAAGTGTTTATTGAGTTACCATGCTTTAGCATGAGTGGCCATGGTCACTCAGCTACGAATGGTGCCAGCAGTGACTGATAGCTTTCTACCGTTGACAATTTGATGCGCTAATACCATTTCTTTCCACTTTTCAGTAAGAACGGCGGATGACGTTCAGAGAGTCGGGTCAATATTTCGCTATCCTCTTCAGACCCCGCGTACATTAAAATGCACATTTGTTTTTTCCCGGTTTTCGAAATTCGCGCCACTATTAGAGCCAACATTCTTGGTGCAATCGCATGCTCTATCATGTGGTGCCATCTGGTCAGCAATACAGGAAGCATACTACAGTGGAAGCCCCGTTTTCCCGCTTTGAAACATGGCGTCATTCTCGTCTTCGACGTTCTGCTCACGGCGTCCAAGTAATTCGCAAATTGCTCAATAATTATCGTGTCATATTTCTTAATTGTTGTTTAAATCTACTTAGGAAGGGTTTAGGGATAATTTCCACACGTCATGTAACCCTAAGGGCGAGTATATTTGTTATCACAAGCTGTTTTCTTCAAATGTGCATTATAATGCACACTCGGTCTCAATGGGTGCTTTTTCCTGCGTATGTTTGCCAATCTGATGCGGTTCGTTACTCTTTGGCATTAAGCTTTGGCGTTTGTTTTACCTAGGAATCAGTGATAAAGAAACGTGTTCTTGAGTCAATGACCAGCAACGACACCTCGGACCTAGAATTCTCATATGATGAGGCTGTCCCTTCCCCATTACCTGTTGCTGGAAGACAGGTGTGGTGCAGAATTTGACAATAGGCAGTTTTCGAATAGTGTACGCTAAGTTAGCGTTAGCTTTTGCGGCCCGCTATTTCCATCACTTAACGGGAGCTCGCAAGCGGAAGCGTACGACGCATGCGCAGTTGCGCGAAAAGCCAACGCAAAGCTTTGCATACGCTACTTGAAAGCTCCCTAATGAGTCACAACAGAAGCTGCTGAAAGCCAAGGTTGGGCCCATGCCTGCTGAGCGAAGAAGTGCGCAAGAAAGCCACATTCAGAGCTTGGGGGAACTAGATCCTCCTCGAGGTGCCAAACCCAGGATATTCTCAGCGCAATAGGCGTGCGCACAGAGGGGGGGGGGGGGGGGGGGGGGGGGTTGGCCGCTCCCCCTAGTCACCTAAGAGGGGGGCCACAAAATCTGCCCCCATACATTGACCCCCCTAGTCACCTTAGAGGGGAGGGGCAAATCTGCCCTCGTACATTGACTTAGTGTGGGGGGGTGCGCTGCGATGAACCTTCACACACCACCCCCCCCCCCCCCATGATGAGAACCCTGCGCACGCCTATGCCTCAGCGCACAAAGTTCCGGTGCATCACGTGCAACATTGTTCTTTGCATCACATCCGCGCGAACTTCTGCAGGCAGTTTCACAACAAATAAGCGTGCTTATCGCGAGCTAATGTAAAAATTCTTGTAGGCGAGTGTCGTTCGTTTTCCGTGCATTGAGACCCAGTGTGCATTATAATGCACACACTGCTGTGCAAAAACTGTTTGCCGTACAGACGCAATTTTTCTCTGGTTTAATACAGCATGTGTGTGCATTCCAAAAATGTGTTTTGATTTCACCTGTGTGGCCACAAATTTGCTCAGGTCTCAGGAGGCTATAGGCGCGCCTATATTTGTAGAAAGCGACGTTTAAAGAGTAATTCAACGTATGAGTAATTCAACGTATCTCAGGCAACTTTTCGGAGGCACATCACTGCGGCTTTCCACTTTATTTTTACTTTAATTTGGACTTCGCTGAGGTTTGCTTCAAGGACTCCGGTCTTGTCGTATCGTAAGCGGGTGTTCAGCACTTACGGGTGTCGCAGTTGGGTCCGGCGAATCCAGCGGGGCAGACGCACACGCCGTACGTGTCGTGGCACATGCCCCCGTTGCGACACGGAGGACAGTCATCCTGGCACGTCGGGCCGAACTTGCCTCGGGGACAACCTGCGGTTCAGCGGTCAATGTGCTTGTCGGGCTCTATAAACACGCCCAACATGTCTGATCGCCTTCCACAAAGATGAACATGGACTTGGACAAGCGGCTGTGACTGTAATGTCCCGTACCCCGCAAGAGTGACGGACTGTGACTGAATGTGTGTGCTGTGTTACGTGCTGTTTTTCTCTCTCTCTTTCCTCTCCATCTTTCAATCTCCCTCCTCCCGTTCCCATGTGTAGGGTAGCACACAGGTTGTCCTGAACTGGTTAACTTCCCTGCCTTTCTTTCTCTACTATTTCTTCTCTCTCTTACCCTCTCACCTCCCTGTTTCCCTCCTCCTCACCCTGACATCCCTTTCCCACCCCTTGCTGTACCATACTATACATTGCTATGCTTGCTGTCTCTCTTTTTATCTCTTTTTGTGTATTTTTCTTTGCATCTCTCTCTGTCTATTTCTTCCTCTCTCTTTTCTCTATTTTCCCCCTTTCTTTTTTATTTCTCTTTTTCTCTCTCGCTGTACTTGTTCTTTCGCCTTCTATCTTTTTTTTCTCTTTCATTGCTTTTTTTCTCCGTCTATTCCTTTCTCTGTCTTTCTCTCTTTTTTCCTTTTCTATCTCTCTATTTATCTCCTTCTCTCTATCTTTCTCTCTCTATCTCTCTGTGCTCGTTCTCTCGCCTTCTATCTTTTTCTCACTTTCTTCTCTTTCTTTCTCTCTTTGTCTTTCTCTTCATCTCTTTCTTTCTCTCTCTGTACACGTTCTCTCGCCCATCAGAGTTATTGCATTCCCCACAGGACAAATCGGCGCACGAGTTCTAGGAGGCAAGCAGAAGATGAAGACGAGGACGAAAAGGGCGCGTGCCGGTTCGTGATGATGACAGTTTTTGGATTAAGCAGACACATTACGTCCAGCTTAAACAGCGCCGCTGTTAAAACACCTTAACGCATCACTTTTAACCACAAACCTGACGATGAACTGAGAGACCCAATGCCCCGATGTTATACAAGGACTATTATTGTCGTCTAAGATACGTATAGAGCATTAAAACATCTTTAGAGAAGCGTAGAGATGACAGCCTCTACACTGTGTCCTTTGACTCTTCTTTGCTACACATGTGACTCTCCTATGTATAACTCTCTTTAGATAGTCACGTTGACTCTCTATAGAAGAGTCGCGGGACGAACGACTCTCCAAAAGAGAGTCAGCGTGCCTTTCTAAAGAGAGTCATACGTCCCACGACTCCCCTAAAGAGAGTCAGCGTGCCTCTCTAAAGGGAGGTATACATGGGAGAATCACATGTGTAGCAAAAAAAAGACACCTCTTTTTCCTTAGAGTGTACGTATATTGGAACGCGTTGACTCCATTACAATGTCGACATATTAGGGACGAACCAGCTGACAAGACATGACCAATTCCACGCTCTATTTCCGTAATTTCTTTCGCCGCTTCTAGATATATACCTTTTTTTTTTTTCTTTTAACGACGTATGCCGTTACAGCCTGTGCGATGTGCAGTGTGCGCGTGTGCAGCATGACACACACCTGTCGATAAGAACGTGAGGAGTGACTGGTACTCTTTGCACCGTTCTTGCAATTTTGTCATTGGTGCCCACGATAACAGGCGAGATGACTGGGGGATCATGCAAACACAAAGGGGTCTACTAACGCCGATACACTTCCACAGCCAAGAGGACTTCCCTCTGCCGACGTCGTCTACCGGAAGGCTGACCCAGGCAATGAAGACTATGCATTTGGAAGTTGACGAAAATCTTAATTACAGCATCGCGCCCACACGCAATTCAAATATACACAGGCTGTCGACATCCGCACGTTATGTCACGATTCTTCTTTTACGTATTCTATCAGACCACATGCTGGTTTGGAATGTCCTCCGAAACCACTGAGGCCAAATAATAAGAAGAAGGAAACAGAAAGGGTGCTCAATATCGGGATGCCACCTACCGGCCACGACGAGCCGTATCCAGGCGTGCAGTCTGGCGTCTCTCTGTCCACGGTAATGACACTCGTAGACTCCCGCATCCGCATGCTCGACGTTCACTATCGTCACCGTCTCGCTGCCCTCGTACTCCGGAAGCTCCATCCCTTCGAGCCGCCACACCAGGGGCTCGGCGAGGTGCTTGCGCTTCGTGACGCTCAGGTGCACAGTTTCGCCCACGTGAGCCACCACGTATGCCTGTGGCCACGCACGTGCATACGTGTACGGTTATTGACGAGCTGCTACAATAACACTAGCGCTTCTCTCTTACGGCAAAGGCAGGCTAGTGTAGCCTAAGGCTAGAGGCTCATTCCTACCTGCGACTAGCACCGGTCGCGCGACCATTTGCGACTGGCGATCAAGAAGCGGTTCTACGCGACCAATGTTCACATCTGCGTGCGATCTATATACGCGTTGTCACACAGTATTCCCGACTGCTCGCATTGCCATTGCCCCGTAAAATATGCTTACGTCCCGTTCCTGCACATCTGGTCGGTTCAGAGGTTTGCGACTGCAGTTGCGATACCGAAAATTCAAGCAGCGAGCGATTGAGCCACAAAGTGGCCATTTGCGACAGTTTGCAACCAGTCGCACAGTCGCACGACCGGTGCTAGTCGCAGGCGTGAACGAGCCATAATTCGCTGGGTGTTACAACGTAGTGCTGTAGGACAGTGGTATACAAGAACGTTAACCTTAAACTGAATTTCCTAAGGAATTATTAGCTTGAATATGCAATGACCATTTCTTTCTCGGACGTCCCATCGGTGCCGGTGTACAGTAAAACAGAAAACGTAGGAACGGAATAAAAATAAATAAATAAATTCGAAGGTCACATCATGCTGTCTTTTTGGGGCCTTAACCGCACAGGATTAGTTTTCGTTAGCTGTCCATGGACTTCGTTAAATAGCTCTCAAACAGAGCAGTTGTCTGTCGTGGCAGCTACTTGCTGCGCCTACGTGTTTCGGGAGTGGGCTGAGTCGTTTACATTGAACTCAGAACCAGATACGGCGGAGCTTGCCACTCACAAAGCGCGCTCACCTTGAGTAAGAGAGAGAAAGAGATAAAAATGTGAGAAAGGCAGGGAGGTCAACCAGAATTGAAACATCCGGTTTGCTACCCTGCACTATAGGGTTAAGGGGAAAAGGAAAGAATGATGGAAAAGGAGTGGAGAAAATAGCAGGCGCGCAAAAACAAACAGACAGACAAACAAACAAACAAACAAACAAACAAACAAACAAACAAACAAACAAACAAACAAACAAACAAACAAACAAACAAGCAAGCAAGCAAACAAACAAACAAACAAACAAACAAACAAACAAACAAACAAACAAACAAAGGAATGATGAGGAGCCGGGTTACTGCAGTCGCTTGACTTGGGACCCTCATCTGCATACTGCTAACGATGAATTTATCTATTTTTAACGAATAATAATCTGAAACTGAAACTATGGTTTGTCCAATAGGCCACTGCAGCTCAAGAAGTTCAATAAAGCTTTGATATATTTCAGATGAGGCGAGAGTCACTCTCACCTGCAGTGGCTCCACCTGTGCGTCTGGGACGGGCGGCAGCTTGAGCGTGTCCACCACTGTCGGTATGCCGCCGGCATCCACGCGGCACGAAAACCGACCGGTACGCGACAGGCCCGCGCTGCCGGGCATGATGAGGACGTGCGCCTCGGTGCCTTGCAGGAGCTTCTGCGAGGCGCGGGGAAGGCCACCTGGCCGCTCAAAAATGATGTGCGCTGCATCGCGCTCCTCGCTCCAGCAGCGCAGGAGAGAGCGGGCGCGCTTTCGCAGGTGGCCGAACGTGCTCTGCAACGTCAGGTTGGCATCAAACTGCGCTGGAGACGAGGAAGTAGGAAGAAAGACAGTTAGGGAGGAGTGAAAGCCTCGACATTTATTTAAGTAACAGTTCGCAGGCAACGTAAATATGGGAAAAAATCAGGAGCCCTTTCCCTATAGGGAAAAAGGGAGGCAAGCGAAGGTTGGCCTGTCTGACCTACTACTTTTCTTTCTTTCTTTCTTTCTTTCTTTTCTTCTTATCTTTTCTATTCCTTTCTTATCTTGGCTTTCTTATCTTCTTTCTTTCTGTTCTTTGAATCTTTCCTTTCTTTCTTTCTTTTTCTTATCTCTTTCTTTCTTCTTTCTTTCTTTCTTTCTTTCTTCTTCTTCTCTTTTTTCTTTCTTTCTTTCTTTCTTTCTTTCCCCGGCGGAGGGGAAACGGCTCTGATAGGTTGAGGGCGCGGCGTGAGGGCGCGCCTACGCAGTTGGCTTCGTGCCTAATGTCTTGCGTTCCGGTACCGGCGCCGGAACGTGAGGTCCACCGTTCATATCCAATTAACAATTAAATGGCAATGTGGATTGGCAAGTGACACAGATAAAAATATCAGACTGCCATGCATATCAGAAACGGCTGATTGCCGACAAGCGCACGATCAAGAGAGCATCAATTAACGGAAAATGGCGCATGCAAATACGCATAAGACCGGCACACCTTCGAGGGCCGCATTTCTGTACGCTCAAGGCGCCGGGTTTTTAGCGTACGACAACGCCGCCAACGAAATCTGTAACTCATAAAAAAAAATCACGCCATATCCACGAAGTGAACGATGATTGAGGAGCTGGCTCGGAGACAATCGGGTAAACCGTGAATGTTCCGTAAAATTCCTCTACCGTCATGTAAAGACGTCACACGTTGTTATAGTAGCGATTGTGGTCAGGTTGTCGTCAAACCACAAGCGGTTGCAGACCTTGCAGCTGTGGCCGAAAGTGTGGTCGAGGAAATCGAGGAAATGTGGTTTTCCTTCGTTAATGTCACCATCAAGGCGCTCGAAGAGCAACAGGCAGAAAACTTCTCTTTGGCGCGAGCGTGCGCATGCTACAGTTAGCTATGCTATATATGGTTTTGCCTGCGTTAATATCATCATTAAGGCGCTCGAAGAACAAGAGGAAGAAGACTTCTCTTTCGCGCGAGCTGCGCCTGTGCGGTCGCCTCTGGAACTAAGGTTACGCTTACGGCGCCCGGACGAGCCAGCTCCTAAAAGCTTCGCTTGAAAACGCAGTGATCATGGGCAAGCTGTTTTTGCGGACGATGAGAAGCCTTTCAACACGGACAGCTCTTCATGGTGTTCGAATTTTAGATTAGCCACTTAATACTAAGAAAAAATAAAAGCGGTAAGTTGACATGTGTATAGAATAACTGAACAGGAGGAAGATGTCCAAGTCACTCAAGTGACCGTTGAAAGATGTAAGACGAAGCCATTCAACGAAACCGCTTTGCACACTGTGCATTCGAGCCACAAAATCGCGATATGATGACTGGAACGAACTGGAGAAGCATTGCGCATTGCGGGAAGGCAGGTCAAGAAAAGCTTTTGTGGCCGTACTTGAAAACCAGAAACTTGGTAGTGGGAGCACGTGCGAACACACCGTCTTGTTCACTCTTCTGTTCCTACGCGGGAATACAAGGTTGAACACTTATATTAAACACGCAGACACGTGAGGACTGATGTTGTATATCGTTGCTCCGCGAACTTATGTACCCGCCTGCATGCACGACTCTTGCAGGATGATTCACGCCGAGTTGAATTGCACAACATGTTGCAACAACGTTTTGAATAGTCGAGAAACAACGCTACTTCATCCATCACAGGTACCGATGTTTCCTGCCCGGCGAGCTTTCACCGGCGAGCAAAAACCCTTTGAAAGTGAAGGGCGCGTCCAATGAGAGCTTCGTCGGATGGAACACCCCAGAACTAAAAAACAAAACAAAACTGGCTTGCTTGCTTCCGCCAAAGCAAGCACTCTTTTGTTTCTTTCTTCCTGACAGGAGACTTCGTTTCACCATTTGCATTCAGACAATAAGTTTAGATTTCAAGCTTTAGTAAAACTCCAAATCCGTGTACTCAACTCAATACGCTTAGCTCTCACGGGAAACGACCGAACTATATGAGCCGCCGCGTTGAAGAACATCGCCACAAATAAAAGGCGATCAGAGCTTATGCTCGCTCACGTTTAACCGAAGAAGCATTTGCGTCTTCACCCTTGCAGCGTTGATGCGCAGGTGTTCAACAGTACACAACTAAGTCAGTTATTTGGTTCCTCCTGCAATGCAAATTCTTCGGCATCCCATTTTGTGGAGCATCTTGCAGCTTTCTTATATCGTCTGAAACAAGTATGCGCCTTAGGTGAAGACAGTTCTATTAAACAGTTCTATAAGGGTTACCTAATAACGATGACATAGTGTCCATGGGACTAGAAGAAGCCGCGAAATATTATTCCTTTCCACACGCCTTGTTTCCCAACACTGTCGAATACCTCGATTTCGAACGCTTCTAATCCCCTGTATTCATTAACAGACTTGTCGAGCTGCCCTCGGCCGCTTTTGCTGATGTTTTGTTGCTAGACACCGCCAAAGTTTCGGAGCGCTAATCATGCTACATGTTCGACGTCACACGCCTCATCGACAGACTCTTCCGCCCGCGAAGGCGTACTAACGCTTGAAAGCTTTCGACATAGAATGCAATGATCATTATTGCGCCGTATTGCGTATATCCTTAACGACTGCATATTTGAATCGGCGCGTCCCAAGTTGCACAAGTGTTGGCTAGTTCCACACACCGACGGACATGCTGTTGAACCTGCAACCTCAAATGCGCATTAAGTGCGGAGAGAGAGAGAGAGAGAGAGAGAGATGAGTTGGAGTGGCATTCGGATGCACAAAATTAGCAAAACCGCAAAAGCGTCATTGCATTCAAGCTCAATCGCAACCTCTTGCTACACGTAATGCTTTTGCTGCATAGCTTTCAAACAGTGTCTTCTCGGTATTCTGGTCTGAATTTTTCGGCTATGACATGAACTCAGCTAATTCGCCTATTACGGCTCAAATATTTGAGCAAAAAAAAAAAAAAAGAGAGAGATAGAGGAAGAGAAAAAGACCCTACGACACTAGTCTCCTGAAACGAGTGTGACCACAAAAAACAGTCTCGTTACAGCACACGTTATTTCTTACCTGATGCCGATGACACCGTTCGCGCGCAAAATAAAAGTTCTATTATCTTCTTGCGGGTTGGGAGGCCTGCATGGCGCAGCTCGTACTTTTGTATCAGCAGGGAGCACAGCGCAGGTCCTATTGAAGCTACGCATAGCGTGTCGCTGAAGCGCAAGCCGACGCCGGCCCCTCACTTACCGTGACACACGTGTTGCAGCAGTACGACAGATGAGAGTACTCCGAGAACGAGGAGCCGCCTCGAAGCCATGGCGGTGACTCAGTCGATCGGAGAAACAACGGCGTCAGTTTTTTTGTCGCGCGCGCGCGCCGCTTGTCGCATGCGTCGTCTTCGCGCGCCGGAAAGGCTCACTTCCTCGCTGGTGCGCTTTTTTGCTGTTATTTTTCTGCTCTCCTTTCGAAGAGAGTTCCGCCGGTCGGTGAAAACGTGATTATATAAGAGTTGCGCAAATTGGCGCCCCACGCGTTGGGATTTGCCGTTGGTTACTTCCACCGGAACGCCCTTTGAAAGGTGCATGGGGCGATGCAATGCAGTGTCTGAAAAAAAGACACTGCCTGGTACATGCGAATGATGTTAAAGTATCAGGCAGCCAAAACTTTTGCTTGGGTATACCTTTGCTGTAAACAGTAAGAGAGCGCACAGAACCGGTAGTTAGCATGCTTCTGATGGAAGGTGTGTATGTGTGTGGTAACAGAACGGCCTCTTTAGGTATAATTGAATAATTACACCGTTAGAGTCGCATTTTGGTGTAGTTCTTTACATTCAGGCCCACCCCACGGGCACTGTTAAGAAAAAGTGCTCATGCTGTGTTCGAGTTTACGAAGGACATCGAACTTTCCGATCGAGTTCTCTGTAAATGGAACTTAGACGTACACTGAAACGTCAGCGCGGGACCCGAATTCACTACTCTCTTCTGTACTCTGGAGGCGCACATGGACTGCCACTATAGAAGAAGCAAATCATGACAAATGAGCGTGAGTACGGCTTCTGCCCTCACTGAGGTTGCTAAAGTCGTTGCGAACAGGCCTTTGTTCATAATGGTACAGGATGTATTTTCCTTGCTTTCGATATCGCTGTTAGGAGTTGCCGAGTTCGGCTGATACACAGTGGCTGGGGTGCCAATCTGTGGCATAGTAGGTTTGCCTTGGTGAAATGGCACACCCGATTCGGGAGGTGGGTCATGGTGACAAAAAAATCGTTGGAATTGTACATGAATGATATGAATGACAGCTTTCTTCTATTGATAGCTACTTCTTTATCTTTATCCCTTGCTGCAGGTTCAGCTAATACACATGAGTTCATGCGTATCTCTCATCCCTTTCTACAGTGTGGCCAGGAAAGGTAACAACAAATTAAAATAGTCATGACTCTCTCTTTTTCC
>NC_051178.1:188988474-189035448 GCF_013339695.2 Rhipicephalus sanguineus
AGGATTTCTTTCATTATTTTTGTTGCAGGAGTTGGTGCGAACACCTCGAGGCAGCATTGTCGCCTATCTTGGCTCTGTATATCGTACCAAGCCTGTGCTTGCTGTATATGAGAACTTTACTGCATTAAAGGCATGCAATCTAGAAGTCCATAGAAAACGAGAAACAGCGGGAATCACAAGACAACAGGACAGAGACGGATAAGCGCTGACTTACACCCATGGACATGTACCAACCAGTACATGTCCATGGCTTTCTATGGACATTACCAAGCAGCCCAAATAAGCACTCTAGTGCTAGAGGTCAAGCTATGCTCGATATTTTCTTCAGATTCTTTTTTTAGTCGACAGCGAGGTGACATGCTCAACACATAATGGAAGAACAGACTGTCAGCAAGAGTTACCTTTGGAGTCTGGGGGAGCACTCTCGTGGCCTGGGTGCTCAGGGCCCGGGGGGCCTCATGGCTGGGACGCCCGCTGTGCTGCACCCTCATCCGTGTATTCGACATTCCACAAAAGTAAAATAACTTCCTGCAAGGATGGTCACTGAATGGTTCGTGGAGAAGAGGCCAGACAGCTAAACTTTATTAGTGGTAAAATATAAAGCTGAATGATGATAGGTTTCATAAGAACACGTGTGTGGATGGCCACAGAGGTTCAGGAGACACAGTATTTGTAATGTGAATTCCAATGAAGCCAAGGCACAAAGCTCAATTAAAAAAAATTGAAGTTCAAGAGAAGCAGTTTTTCGTTGCTCGCATGACATTTAGGGTAAATGAAACTCTAAGGGGACTACACGCCAAAACCATAATACAATCATGACGCGCTCTGTAGTGCGGTCACCAGATCAATTTTGACAACCAGCAATCCTTTCACCTTTCAGTTGCAGTTAAATAACTATACAAGTATTGTTGCAATTTCCTGCCAGACAATGCACATAGGATCAACTCGTTACATGGAGCTCAGCAATGTCGCAACTGCTAAGCTACTACAACAGGCATGAACCATAGAGGTACATCTATTAAGTTGGAAGCGGCACGCCTCAAAAGAGCATCAATTTAAATATGCCATTGCATTTGCATCCTGTAAACTTTTTGTGGCTGACTGCTCTTGCTGAACGAACTGAGCACAAATTTTATGCGCACAGTAGTGCTTCATTTTGTACATCTTGTATCAGGGCTGATGTTTGTGCTATGAGTCAGCACATAACCATGCAGCTATTGAAATAAAGATGGCTATGGCGTGGCTGATTACAACCATTCACCGTCACCAGTACTGGCCACCTGCTTCGACAGATGACAGAAAAATGTATAATCAACGGAAACACCCTTTAGATAAGAAGGCTCCCCGATACTTCCACTTATATGAGCTAACATTCATGCAGCTTATGTTGCTTAATATGCTGCTTCTCTTTCTACTGCTACCCATCCAAAAAAGTCCCTAAACCCATGCATTTATAGCAAATGAATGTTTCCTTGCCACATTTTTCCTGTTTTGCATACTGTAAAACGCTGGCAGTTGTGTGAAACTTGCAAAAGTACCCGTACAAAAGCACTTCGACAATGACAGCTGGTGCCGCGCCACGTCTGAATACGCATAAAGTTGAATTTGTGACATACTAAGTTGCATGCAGCAGTGACATAGCTATACACACATATATATACATATATATTTAATAATGTCAAGGAAAGAGGGACAGCTGGCTACTGTTCAAAAAGCCAGCTTAAACAAGTCCATTGAGCCACTGCCAATCTGTTGCTTTATGGCACACACGTGATATGGAGATGAAAAAGTGCAAGTAACGGCTAGAGACACACATTTTTGTGCATGTGGCACCAAAGAGTAAAGTGCAAATCACAGCTAAGGGTTATATATGTGAAGAATCGTGTCCGATTTAGTGCGCCTATTTAGGGGCTTCAAAACAGTACCTCGAGTCCTTAGCGGGGCTGGTCGATCCTCGGTTTCCTCTGCGCTGAGGTAGACTCCATTCACAGGTTGAGCTGTGTTCTGGCAAACATTCAGAAGACAAATTTATGTGAATTAGGATGGCAAATTGGTATGCGTTGGCAACTGTTCATTTTAACGTAACGTGCGAATGGACAAGGATGGAGCAAGAAACAGGACTGAGCGCTTACCGACCAGCTGAAAGGTTTATTGGAAGGTCCATTCGCGCTTTACGTTAAATGAAATTTACCCTCACGTAGGCTGACCCTGAAACCGGCTCAGCAAACTCCATTGCTCACCTTAGCGATCTGCAGCAGCACAATCGTGTGCTTGACCGTTTCCAGAAGCGCCTGGGGAAAAGAAAAATAAAAGGAAAAAAATGAATTCTCGCTTGATGTTTGCAAACGAGAAGACAATGATGAAAGGTTCAAGCTCTTTCTGAACGTCATAAAAATCAACAGTGTTATCCTTAACAATTTTAAGCTCGCTCAAGCCTCTATATAAAATCTGAAGCAAATTATGCCAAATCGCGGCTGCGTTAATTTTAAAACGGGCGGCCGCTCCAGGTGTACTTGACGTATTAGTAGATTACTGCATTCGAAATTGGAACTAGGTAGAATAAAAAAAAATGGAAAGAAAACGAAGGTGAAGTTGAAAGAAGCGACTTTCCTAGTTCTGCAATAATTAATAACTCAGGTCACGTAACTGAGCGCATAGAAACCTTAAACTTACACTCACTCAATAATCCTCAGCGCTTGCGGGAGCTATATTAACAGGAGGAAAATATATAAGCTAAAATGAAATGGTCATAAGAGCGCGCCCGTATGTACACGATAAATAAGAAGTTTACCGATCGGCAATCGGACATGCGTTCGGTGTGCGCACTCACGTTGGCATTGCTCCCGATGCCGGACAGCTGAACTTTCTCGCGCGGATCAGCGACCTTGTCGATGCTGTACTCCAGGTCCTGCCGACAAGACACGCACGAAAAGAGAGCCACAATCACTGTTTCTGTGCACACTATCCGAAGCGCCGATCGCGGTCGGAACGCTCCAGCTGGCAACTGATCGGCGGTCGTGCGGGGAAGCCGCCGTGCCACGAAACGTGGTCGAGTGCTCGCCGTCGTCCAAGCCGCCCGGCGATTCGCTGTGGCACGGCAGCGACCTTGATCGTCGATTCAACGCGTGGGAGAGCTCCGTGGCGTCCGTCACCAGGAAGGAAAGTAAAACGGGGAAGCGTGAACATGATCGCCTCCGTTAGCCGCGGACCGGCCCCCATCAGCAGCATCGGCCCACCATCCTTCATTTCCGCGCAGAAACAATTGCCGCCCTCCCATTGGTTCGATCATGTCACGTGACGCAAATAAGAGTCCTTAAAACGGCAGCAGACGCACCCACGTCCGCTTGCCCCAGAGATTCCCCTCCGCGCAGTCACACAAGTGGTTGCCACAATCACTACACGCAGTGTTCTTTTCGAGCCAAGCGCAACAACAATGCATCGATGCGGGGCTGCGGAGAATTAGTGGGAAATTTAGAAACGGCTGGCTAGGCCTTTCCCGTAAACAGCACCGTGAGCCACGCGCAGCGATCCACTACACGTAAGCAGCAAATTGATCATTTCCTGCGCATAGCGTAAACAAACCGGAGTCGATTTCGCGACAGCGCCTCCCGATTCACGCAAGCGCGCAGCGCTGGCGTAGATCCGAAACCGAAACCCAGGGCTGCAACTGCATCGGTCCGAGAAAACGTGGTTCGCGCGGCATCCGCGAAGCGACACGCCAAAAGCGCTTCGAAGTTTTACGGAACCAAGAAATCAGCGATTTCCGTCTCCAGATTTTGTAGTCTTAAAGCTATTCAAGCCCCACTCTCGGTAGATGGCACATAAAGATGAAGGAAGAAACTTCACACACTGTGACAGATATTGCAGAGCACACACATCGAGCAACGAACTACAGGGCACATGCATGGGGACCTGTGATAAATCGCGTTCCGGTGCTCAATTCAGGAAACTGCATGATTACTGAGTGGCTTGCATAATTGCATATGCATACATGTGCCGAACGTCTATCTCGACTTTGCTGTAGGGTGCCTCACGAAGCAATAAAACATTACATGGCACATACTCTGTATGCACTAAACCTGATTGCTTTGGCTGACGGGAAAACACGGCTTCATATGCAGACATCGCAAACTTACATAGAAAACCGGAAAAAGTAAGCAAAGCACGAGGCAACTCACAGGAAATAAGGAAATTACAAGCTCAAATGATGCTAAACACACAGAAATGCAGCATTAGCTCGACAGTTTCTGCATCAGTAATATGCAGCATAAATTCAGGACTGTGCAGCGCAGGTAGCTAGACAAACAAGTCTCACCTTGACATCCCTTTACTCAATCTTTTAGATATCAAGCCCTTGAAGGAAGGGTATGCTACATAAATGCTTGGAAAAGACGTGCTGCTTCACCGAGACAGAGGCTGCCTTTCTAACATGCAGACATGGTTTCTTAGCAGTTATCTTTCTATGGCGCATCTTAACAGCAGGCGTATTGCACTATGGCCACAAAAACACAGAAGGAAAAAGAAACAATGAGAGAGATAAGAACCCTCCCAACTGCCTCAGTGTGAGGGAGTCCTTTTATCAACATGATGCATCCACTACACCCCAAAACAGACAGAAAAACAACATGCTTCTACTACACCCTGAGGACAGCCAGTGCAGGAAACAAGCACTCTACCCTTCATATTTTTATACTGAACGAGTGCTTTTTTTTTTTGTAGCCTAAATGTCAACCACTGAACAATAATAAATTTTAACAAATGTAACATAATGATACACTATTAGAGAGGAAGGAAATTCAGACAGTTACACTGTCCTTAACAAAGTATAGGTAATAAGTCAGAACCAATCACACAAATGATGCACGCAATACTGACACAGCCTTAGCAGTTATGAAAAAGCACTGGGTCTATAGAAGCATGCATAGAGCTTTGTTACAAAGAATACTACATCACACAAAATTTGTGTCACACCTACCTAAGGATGGCAGAGTGCCTCTCTCATTGCTTTGCTTGAAGAGAATACTAAAAATGCAGTTTTAGATAATTATGTTGCTACCGGATAGCAATACATACTTCAGACAGTAAAACAACTACGTGGTACTGAACAACAGAGTAAAATGAGTCAAGTGTATTCCCATACACCAGTATTGCCAATACCTAACTTCTACAGCAGAAAACGTGGTTGGGGAGTTGAGTTTCGGATAACTTCGGATTGCATATCAATGATCATGGGAATGATGGCACGGCATACGTAATTCTTAGTGCATTTATGATGCGGAAAAGAAACATGTCGTGGAGAAATTTTCTCCTTACCCTGATTTGCTCGATGAGAAGCTGCAGGTATGAGTCTGCTTCGGTGAGCTTGGTGTCAAAGTTGTGCTGTGTCGGTGCCACAATGCCCGTCTGATCCCACAGACGCTGAAAAGACAGAAGTGTATAGTCTGAGCAACGTTTAGCCCCCTGAAAACCTGTGTTATGATGGGTGAAAAACAATGTGTGTTTTGCGAATTTCAAAGCAACGCTCAGGTACAGGTTATGTGACACACGAATGAGAAGTAGACAGCTGACTATCTTGATATCCTTTAACGGGGACTTACTGTGTTTGGTTGCCGCTGTAACGTATGCCTCAGGATCGTATCCTCCAACGCACGCACCCATCGCTCTCGCTCCTCTGCGTCGCGCGCTGCGTCACGTCCGAAACAATACAAGCGACGGTCTTCACTAAGACGGGCGCACGACATCGGCACTCTCAAAGCGACAGCTCTGGTTACTCGTGAGCGGAAAGGCGTTGACACGTGCGCCGCATTCTTTGAGCGAAGTCAGCCAGGCTCGCTCACCTTGGAAGTGAAAGATCTTGCGGTCCACGCGAATCGTGAAGGTGCTGTCGTCTTCATCGTCGATTCCTATAACTGCCCCCTGCATTTGGCCAGGCATGAATCAGTGCGAAAGTAGGAAATGGGACATCGCTCGAACAACCAAGTTTACCTGGAGTCGCACGCAGCCACGCCGGGCTCCCCGGGCCATATTTTCTTTAGACTGAAAATGTCGAAGCGAGGCGGCTAAGGAAGCATTGAAAACGATAAGGACACCGGCTCTGCCTGTGCGTTGCGAATGCAACCTTGCCGAAAGCATGCAACTACGCCCAAAACTGATGGGTTGCGCAATGCACGGCTACGTCCACGAGGAAAACGAGTACGTACGGTGTAGTAGGACAACAGTCCTGCGTTGTCGTCTAGCACAAACCAGCGGTACTGCCAGCCTTTCATGACGTTTGTCCATTTGCTAAGCGGTCCTTCGACGCTTGAAGCAGCCATCTTCACCTGCCGACCATGGCACACAGGGTTGCGAGGCGGCTCGTCGGACGTGCCGCACAGCAGCATCATATCACGCCCACGGCAGTTTACAAGAAGGATCAACGCGTTTGTTTGCGGGAAAACGATGATTGACAGCAGTTGTGAAATATCGGGGAGGAGACATCAGGAGCCTATGCATTCATCGTTATCTAAGGTTTGACGGGTGACCGATGGGTGACTGTACTAAAAAAAAAAAAAGACAACGCCCACTTTAATGCAGTTTCGGTTTCGATTTCGGTCAAGCGCACTATTTGTGCACGCTGCGGTGTCGTTTCTGCGATACTTATTTACGTTGCTTTGTTCCAAGGAGGTTTAAATGAGGTAATAAAACTTGCTGGAGTGGAGGCCGCCATACTTACCAATGGGCCGCAGTGAAGCCGCGCCGCGCGCGCAGCGGCCATCTTGCCATAGGCAAGAAGCGGGAGCTAAAGCGCGCCCGCCGCGCTGATCGCGTCTCTCCGCCGTGGTTTTTTAACGGTTATGGCGAGCATTAAGGGAGAAGTTGTCAAGAATAAGAAGCCAAATGGCCGATAAGAACGCAGTCAGTTTTATTCTGATTCTTTTGGCATTTTCCTGCAAGCATGTACACCGATGAAGGGTCTGTATCATTGGTTTTTTAAATATAATCATCTTCGTAAGAGCACACCTCACTTCTCGGCACTCATTTTTCTGTTCATTTCATTCGTCATGTGACGGAGTCTTACGCATATGTGGAGTTTGGCTCCAAAGCTCCACACTAAAGGATATGCTCACCAAGAAGAATATGCTCATCAAGGCTTGAAAGCCATTTATTTTCTCAAAACAAGCTCATAACCTCAAAAAAAAAAAATAGTTTTAGGTTTGCATGGACGTGCTTCAAATATGGGCATTCAGTTTGCAGTCGACACTATTTCAATAGATATATAGCATTTCGATACTGTTTCGTTGGATCGGCTCTCTCTTATCTTGTCAATGAATCAATTAAAAAACGCCCAATTAAGTGGCAACATAAGTCGTAAGTTTAAGCCAACGAGCATATATACACGCAGTCTGTCATCATGCATTCCAGCCCAAAATCCACATATCTACCACTTAGTCGCCCACAATCCCAACATGTTTGCTCATTTGTCATCAACAATCAAAGTACAGCAGAGTTTTTGTGCTGCATTAATTGGGCTATCTTTTTCGAGACAGTGACTCATCTATGAAGGCAGCATTTCTTTTGATGGAATTCTCTGCTACAGTGCTCGATTAAACTTCGAATGTACATACTCATAAGTTGATGGAGAAAAGAAGTCCAGCTTTAACGCAAACGCCCGCAGCTCGGATGCATACGTGCCTTTCTGGTCTTTCGTGCCCTGTGGAGGGGTTGTATGTTTGTGGAGAGACCGCAGTGAACCCCCCCCCCCCCTGCCCTACTCAGACATGAGCTTTTGATCCTTGATCTCGTTTATTATCGCTTGAGGATCGAACCTCGCTCTCTTTGGTCAGCCTGCAATTTTTCTGCTGCAGAATTTTAATCTTGAAACTGTTTATCTCCCCTTAGGAAACATGAAGCGTTTCTTCGTAATGCTGCCGTGTAGGTGATGCAACTGTCACATCTTCAACAACTTTTTTTCAATTTGAACACATATAACGGCCGGAGTACTCCGGGGCCTCGGTTAGGTCGCTTTATTTGCAGCTGGAACGAGCATTGCACAGTTTAGACCAACTAGTTTTACTCGCTGCGCTGCATAAAGCAATACAAATAACAAAAGAAAGGGCACGAATGTAAGAAAAAATCCTCGTGTATTGCCCAAATGACGTTACTTAACGTCGTAGCTGCGAGCTACCCTTTTATAACACAACAGGGCAACCGATAACGAAATCTAGGGAGTCGCCTATTTATATAATTTCAACAAAAGCAAACGGTGCGTCCTTTTCCTATTTGCGCTCCGCACCAGTGCTATCAACACGCACAAGAATGTTTATCACTGGTTTTTGCAAGTGTTTTACAAATGCGGCAAGCACAGTCGAACAACTACCGGGTCGCAGCCTAGTCCGGTCGAAACAATTCGGCGAGAAGTGCCTCGAACATATATGTGATCGCCGTCTTTTGGCTTCCAGACTTCCCGTCAAACAGCCTGCCCCAACGTGCTTCGAACATTTGGCTTCTTAAGAAACCGTTTAGGGGAAAAAATTGGCCGCGTATCTGCGTGCTTCGCTGCAAATGTCGTGTAAAGACGATAGAAGAGGCGCTGTGTGAGATATGGACGCCATCTGGCAATACGTCGGGAAACATGAGTACTGTGTTGCGTGCTGGTAGTCCCGGCGCAGCAGCAGGCGAAGACCGGCGGTGACCAACGCGACCGGCGGGGACGCCAGCCAGCCCGAAAACGCGGTTTGGCGCGAAGCGCTGAAGCAGAGAAACGTCCGCACTCAACGAGTACTCTCCACACACTCTTTTATTTACACGTCGCCTGGGTAAAACAGGAACGCCAGAGCGGCGCCCACAACCGGCAGCTGGACTTTAGCAGCCTGAAGGCCGCCCACAACGCTGCTTTTTCATTTTTTAAATATATTTTTTTTTCACCTTCTCGGCCTTCTCAAAACTAAAGTTTTTCAACACCAACCCATGGCATTCGTACAGTGCAATACAGAACCGAAACCGAAACACAACCATGAGCTCGTGCGAAGGGCACGGAGGAAGGCAAATTTCAGCGCAGTCGCATTTTCAGCTTTGTTGAAACAGCGCTCACTAGACGACGACGAAGTAAAAGAAGGCACAGGACAGGCGCTGCCTGTCCTGTGCCTTCTTTTACTTCGTCGCCTGTCCTGTGCCTTCTTTTACTTCGTCGTCGTCTAGTGAGCGCTGTTTCAACAAAGATGAACGCATACCAACTCGCTCAAGCTTCCATTCTTATGCATTTTCAGCGCAGCTTAAGAAACTAGGGTCCTTAAAATTACGTATGTATGCATTTTCTATTAAAGGAACACGCCACCTAATACTTACCTAGTGATGTTGCACCTCAGATATGCATAATATTTACTTTTTGATCGACAACGTTCACAAGTATGAACAGCCGTACCAGTTCAAGACGGCTGGCCCTTGGGCAAGTGGTTCAACTTTGGCCGAGTGGCTGAATCGAGGGACGTGCCGACAAACAGAAAGACAGGCAGACAGACAGAAAGACAGACCAAAATTTCTGCGTTTAAGTTCCCCAAGAAAGACTATCGTCTTTAAAAAGAATGACTATCAGATGTGAAATTAGAGACAGGTTGCGAGCTGTCAGCATGCGTTCCGGCATACAGAGAAGCTTTCATCAAGCTCGAAAATGTTCTGCTTACAACTGAAACTTCACCCCAGAGTACCTTTTCGCTAGATTTATGTAGCCGTACGCAACGCACTAAGTACCCAACAACGCCCGGACGCCTATGGCAATATGGCGGCGCGCGGCTTCAGCTGAGGGGCGTCTCCTCCACTCCAGCAAATTTTATTTAAACCTCCTTGCTTTGTTCACCCTAGCTTTGTTAGTGTGAACGCTTTTACAGTTCCGCCGTGAAGTGTTCCATGCGCGACTAAGGCAGAAATCTTGTTTATGAAAATAAAGTTTGTGAGAATGAGAGGGCGAGTGCGTAATTTTAACATAAATTATTTCGACAGGAATTTGTCATTACACAAAACACTGCGCCCGAGGTTTAATTCCAACAACCAAAACATGCATTTTTTTGCAGTTTCCTCCATTTTGTTTTTTGCCCACATATCGCAAAAATATCACATTTCCCACCCCGTTTCGCACAACGAAGCACCTGCTTTACTGCGTTATCTGGAATAACGCAATGACGTGATTTAATACCTCACCATTGCAGATTTGAGCTGCTTTACGAAAGTGGGCCGATTTTGACGTCTTCCGGCAGCTAAGTGTCCTGACGAATAACAAACATAAACAACGATGTTAAATGCTTTATTGAGAAATGAGGACAAAACAGCAACAACAAACAATCTTGTTGCTGTATTATACAGTGAGTAAAAAACCGCGGTGACCGCTACTATTTTCTTACAGGGCTTCGAATAATGATGCAGGAAACTGCACGCATAAACCTACACGTACGTCATGATAATGGCAGAAAATGCATACATGAATAACGAAGAAGAAGAACACGTAGTCTTGGTGAACAAACATAGAAAGATAACTTTATTCAATTTGCGCTTCCGAAAATTTGAAGCAAGGCAACTATCGAGGAACCTATTGGCTCTGCAAGTTTCATCGTGAATAAATCAGTAATAAATTTAATAATAATTAGGCCACGAAGCAACGAAGTTTTGAGAATATAACGTTTTGCAAATGCAAAGAAAAAAGAAATAGTGGGCATCAGAACGTCACATTGAGTGTCATAACTGCGTATCATGTTTTAAACTCGAAAACTCGTTCCTAATCAACACCTCAATAAATATAAAATAAAATAAGTTTCTTTTTTTTAGAGCGACAGTAGTGGCCAAATGTGCGTGGCCTCATATAAAAACTAAATATTCGCCTGGAAGGCTGCCGGATATATACATATTAACATTTCGGCTGTGACCTAAGTGTCGTGAGTAATCGTTGCTTAAAAATAAATTCGGTGTTCCCACTCGACGGACATACACATGTGTTGTTTCGGTATTATCTTGCGGACATTTTTGTGATTGTCCTTCTTATTACTGGTGACCAACTCAAGCCGGTATTGAATTTCTCACCAACTACACAGAAGATAGTGCAACTCGTCCATATGTACACACGCTGTAGTGCACGCATTCTTTTGTGTGAAAGGGTTTTTTATATTTTCTAATAATAATAAATGGTGGAGTTAACGTCCCGAAACCACGATATGATTATGAGGGACGCCGTAGCAGAGGGCTCCGGAAATTTCGACCACATGGGGATCTTTAACGTGCATCTAAATCTAAGTACACGGGCCACAAGCATTTTCGACTCCATCGAAAACGCGGCCGCCGCAGCCGGGATTCGAATCAGTAGTCGAGCACCATAACCACTAGACCACCGTGGCGGGTCATTTTAACTTTCTGCTCAAGGTATTCGCCGCCCTTGCACATTTCGGTTCTGACCCACTGGTTGCGAGTAATGGTCGCTTAAAAATGAATTCGCTGTTCCAGAAAGGAAAGTAAATAACCATATGTACTTTACTTTTCTATCAAATGCTCGCGTTCAACTAAAAAAAAATTAATATTTCGCGCGCCGATGATGCACAAGCACTGATCCAAAGTAAAGAATTTGCATATGTGCCGAAAATAAGCTAAAAAACACGAATTTGTGACTTTGTGAAATGAGAGGTGAGACGTGAAAAAAAAAGTTTATATACGCGTAAACTACGCTCCGTAGTCTTTGGTTTCCTTCGATGCATCAATAGTAATGGTCTTCGTCAGAGGCGTCATTTATGGAAGGGCCTAGGTGCAATACGCTAACCCCCCTCCCCCTTCATATTTTAATATTAACATCAGGGGCGGATGCAGGATTTCTCCGAGGGAGTCGGCGATCAGTACTGCGTTCGCGTCCTTCTTTTACTGGGCCTCTGTCTTTTTGCGCTGTTTTTTTTTTTGTGAAGTGGGTGTACAGTTCATGGTGAGGGGAGGGTGAGCTTGCGGGAGGACCTGATAGGTCCTCTTCTTGGGTGTACACATTAAAAAATTAAAGGGGGATTCAGGATATCCGGACCCCTCCCGTGGATACGCCCCATATACTTAACGTAAATCTGCAATAACCGGCTGTATTTCTGAAATGAATTTTCCATAAATAAGCTTAACATTTGTATCACAGCAATCATTTATTTCCAGGGCGTCACCGTCTGGGACGCAAGTAAATCACTGACCGTCCTCGAAAGCTGTTGGAGAAATTGAATGTCGAATTCGGGTTGCAATGAATCCCTGCCTAGCCGGCAACTTGAACAGCGCAAGACGGTGTGGTCGGAATGTGAACTTGGTCATCGAGGAATTGATGATTCTGTCGGCGACAGGCCGACGATGCGCGCGCGATCTTAGATGTAAGTGCTCTGGAACGAGCGGGGCGGAGTCCAGTCAACGAAACAGCCGTCGTCGGATGCGGTGTCGCCCGGATGTTTGGAGAGCTCGAACTCGTCGAACTCCACGGTCGAGGCTGTCGAACTCGTGAAGGGACCATTGCTAACATCCAGGCTATGGTGCTTCCTGCGAATCAAATATAAGGAGGAAGAGAGGCAGGAGGAGGAGGGAGAAGAAGAAGAAGAAGAATTGCACATTGTATCTCTATAGAAGCATCTATACACATCTCCAAAGAGCAACGCGTGTCAATGGCGACTATGTAACCGACGGTGTGGCCGACGATGTAATCGGCATTTTGCCATGGCTTTAGTCCTCTCTATAGAAAGCATGCCAGCAATATCAAGACTTAAAAAATATAAAAGAAAACACGCATGGCCACTGGCAGACATCATTCTAAAAAGGGGATGGCGTATACCTGGCTCCCTAAGTCGTTCTTTTATTTGTTTTTTTTCCTTGAATGTGGTCGACTTCATCGTCTGTGTTAAAGCTATTCCTATTTCCTGATTTAAGTCTGATACGTGTACCATTGAACAGGGTTGCCACTGACTTTAGAGTAAATGTCGCCAAACGAAGAGCAAAAAGTCGCCAAAAGTCGCCATTCTATATATGTGCGGCATAACTAGTAATAAAAATTTCCACTCACGTATAGCACCGTAGAATACAGTACCATCCAAGACCCTTAAATTATATTGACGTTTCTCAATGCCACTCGTATCGCCCGCTTCACCATGGTAGTCCACAGTGCTGCTTCCACGACTAGCCGCAAGATGCGCGTGGTGGCGCAAGGGTGAATGAATGAAACGCTCATGATATCCCATCCCTGTCCGCTCGTTTCAAGGGTAAAAGTGTGCTAAACCTTAAGCGAAAACCGTGAAAGCGTTGTTTGTAGACAGCTTTACGTACCCTCATGAAATAAAATGATTAAAAGGTTTATTGAAGGTAACTCGAGAGAATTCTTACAGGAACCGATCATTAGTGAGTCTTACACCTTTTCAGTGTGAACTAATATGATACCGGACGCCACCGACCTTTTCATATAGTCACTTATAATATCTACACGTGTGAATCCAATGCGTTATTAATGAACAGATAGACGATGTAAAATGTTATATACCAATTGTTTTCATTGCACACGCTCACCGAGAGCAGTGGAAAATGCCTCAATAAATATTTGTTTATTGCACAAATAGCCGCGTATCGCCTCTCTTCGCTAATCCAAAACAGCCTTTACGAGCTGAATTGGGGGTATACTGCAACGGTGAATAAGTCGCCAAGCTATTCAGAACAGTTGGAGCTTTTGGCGGAACAAATGGTCGGAGCACGCGGCCAACCCGTCGTCTAGCTCCTTCAGAAGCGGAACTTTAGAGAAGCTTAAAGCACCTATAGCCATAAACTTATCGTCATACACTGCCCCCTCGCGGTTTGCAAGACAGTCCGCTGACCTAAATTTTGCTGGAATGTCACTGGGGGACGTTCCAGTACCTCCTGCATCTAGATGAATTGAGGAGATACACACGAGTTACGGGACGAACATACCGAATGACGCTTAATGCGCACATTCTACTCAGGGGTCTAAAACCAAGAAAAATAGTGAGAATGTTGCCGCTCATTCGTTGGGAAGACACTGGGCTCAGGATGTATAACTCAGTGGAGACCTAAGCCGAAAATCGCCGAAAATTCGCCATGTCGCCATTCATAATTTTAGGTCACCATAGGCCTCTCAAATTCGCCAATTTGGCGAAAAGTAGCCACCATTGGCAACCCTGCCATTGAAAACCATTTGAATCATAGTCCTATACAATATTATTACTGAATATGCGCAAATTTCGGCGGCAACCTGGCGTCGTTCATACCCTTTCACAACTGCGATTAATTACAATTTTTGAATTTGGAGAGCGCAACAATTCGACGGGACACAGAAGAGGTACACACACAGCAGAGCACTGCATGCGCGCTGCTGTGTATATCTTATATGTGTGCGCGTGCCCTCAGTACGCGAACGAAAGACAATCACTTAAGTGCGTCGTAGATCGTCTGGACTCCCGACCTTTTTCGGAGGAGAAGCCTTTGGGTGCTTGGGAGCATGCATACCAGGCCCAACGAAGTTTAAAGTGCATATTGAGATTTCTCAGCGATACAGGTTTAGATGCTCGTCTTTAGAGCATGTGCGGCATAAAGACTTTTGCGCGTTCCTGTCCCCGTGCAAGACAGTGTGTACAGTGACTCATTGTGCCATACCATAGTCCCCTATTATCGCACCTCCCTCTTTCTCTTTCTTTCCCTTTTCCCCTTACCCCCGTGAGGAGTAGCAGGCTAGAAACCCGCTTTCCAGGCCGACCTCTCCTCCTTCTTGTCATGAAAACATCTTCTTCTTCTCTTCTTATATGTGTCCCGTAGAGTTGTGACGCTATATAACTTTAAATATGCTATGCCAACACGCCCAGTCTTTAATATTCGCACGATAATTACAATGGTAAGGCAAGCTCATTTATTATACGGACGTCAATACATCCACTATAAGACTGTGCCCTGAAACACGACAGGGGTTGCAGTATAATGGAAAGCTGGGCGTAGTGGCACGCTGTCATTTTCTCTTAGATATTAGCACCGAAAGCCATGTGTTATCTTCTTTTCTCTCGTGAATTGTGCGAAACTGATTACGAAAAAGCGAGCTTCTCCACACGATGAGTAATACTGAGGAGAAGGCATCTTTGGTGAAATATTAGCAAACTACGCAAGCATGCATGAACAATATCTTAGGCGCTTTACAAGTGCCTTATGTAAACTACCGCCTCCGAAAGACCATAGTCAATTCAATATCAATACTCCCAATGAGCGAGTTCGTTCCATAAATCGATTATTGTTTTCGTCACTCACTCACTCACTCACTCACTCACTCACTCACTCACTCACTCACTCACTCACTCACTCACTCAACTCACTCACTCACTCACTCACTCACTCACTCACTCACTCACTCACTCACTCACTCACTCACTCACTCACTCACTCACTCACTCACTCACTCACTCACTCACTCACTCACTCACTCACTCACTCACTCACTCACTCACTCACTCACTCACTCACTCACTCACTCACTCACTCACTCACCACTCACTCACTCACTCACTCACTCACTCACTCACTCACTCACTCACTCACTCACTCACTCACTCACTCACTCACTCACTCACTCACTCACTCACTCTCACTCACTCACTCGTGTAGTCAGACGGGAATTCAGTCACGAAGCACACACTTACCTACGGCTGACGATTATCACTAGCACCACGTTGACGAGCAGTAGAAAGATGGCGACACAGAAAACAACCACGATCCACAGAATCATGGACTGTAGATACCTGAAGTCGTCATCCTGCACCGACGCACCCACTGCATGAAGAACGAGTTACACGTCGGGTCAGTGCTGTTCTTGCCATAATGCTCGCACGAGCAGACGTTCGGTTACAAACAACTTAAAAAAACACACTGAACTGCGGCATCAAGTCGTGTTAACTATGTCAATTTCACCGCGACCCGAACCACAAGGTGTGCCGATATGGAAATGTGTACAGAGACACTCATAAGAAATCTGCATTTTTGTCATTTATTTATTTGTATATTAACGCGAAGGCCTTAGATTCCTCATCAAACGCGAGGACTGACCGGCGTCCAGCGTCGGTGTCTCCCGTCAGCGGCGTCAACACGAGCGATGCCAAAAATCATTATCACGTGATGGCGACACCATGTGACGTCATCACGACATCACACATGTCCAAAATCTGTGACGTCATTATGACGTCACCGTGACGTTACACTGACGTCACGTGACGTAACGTCACATGATGACGTCGTCTGACACACGACATCGTAGCTTAGTCAACGGTCGGCCGATCACGGAGGCAGTGCAAAACCAGGTGAGGTGCCTCCGATCCTGGAGAGAGAGAGAGAGAGAGAGAGAGAAATAACATTTATTTACACATCCGGCGTGTGGGAAGTCCCCGGCCTCGCAGGGCGCGGATGTTCCCTATCTTAAGATTACGGCTATTAGAGTCCGATAATCTCAGAGCCTAGACCTCGAGGATGTTGTGCTCCAACTAGGCGACAGTTACTCGGGTATCCTGGAGGCAGTGGAAAACCACGTTAGGTGCAGAAAGCTCTCGGAGGGTGGCAGGGGAGGATCAATGAATCTAAAGAATGAATCGACTGCGAAGAAAAAGAAGATGGCTTTCGCTTTCCAGTAGACTTAGGTGAGTGCATAAGACCCTGTGACTTTTTAAAGACGATAGTCTTTCTTGGGGAACTTAAACGCAGAAATTTTGGTCTGTCTTTCTGTCTTTCTGTTTGTCGGCACGTCCCTCGATTCAGCCACTCGGCCAAAGTTGAACCACTTGCCCAAGGGCCAGCCGTCTTGAACTGGTATGGCTGTTCATACTTGTGAACGTTGTCGATCAAAAAGTAAATATCATGCATGTCTGAGGTGCAACATCACTAGGTAAGTATTAGGTGGCGTGTTCCTTTAATAGAAAATGCATACATACGTAATTTTAAGGACCCTAGTTTCTTAAAGGCCAACTCCGGCGATTTTTTGGCTATGTCAAAGTAATGGTGCTTTTATGTTCCTGAGACGCTCCTGTTACGGGCCCGATAGCAGAAATACTCGGCAAATTGGAGAATAATTTTAAATAAGCAAAAAAGCGCAACACCGAAACCGAAACCCAACCGAGTGTACTGTCTACGTATGACGTAGACGTTGTTACGAACGAACCGGAAGTCGTGCAAGGCATGCCGGTCACGCCGGCGCGGAGTATGAAAACTGTGACAGCCGGGACGACCAGCGAAGCGCCGGCCAAACCAACGCTGTCTGTCGCCTTGTGCACAGCAGACGCTCGTTGTAGCGGCCTAAGCGCCGAAGTTAACGGTGCCCTCGGCTGCGTCACTTCCGCCGCCTTGCCAACACTGACGTCACAGACGCAATGTTGCCAATAATTCTGGGAATCCAGGAGGGCATCTGCAGACAATCTTTAAAATTCATTTGCAAACAATCTGCGCATGTCTCAAGCCTGTAATTTGGCATAAATGACGGAAACGTGCAAAGGAACGTACCCAGCGAATTTCACTGGGATCCATCGACCTCGAAAAATCGCCGGAGTTGGCCTTTAAGCTGCGCTGAAAATGCATAAGGATGGAAGCTTGAGCGAGTTGGTATGCGTTCATCTTTGTTGAAACAGCGCTCACTAGACGACGACGAAGTAAAAGAAGGCACAGGACAGGCGCTGCCTGTCGTGTGCCTTCTTTTACTTCGTCGTCGTCTAGTGAGCGCTGTTTCAACAAAGCTGAAAATGCGACTGCGCTGAAATTTGCCTTCCTCCGTGCCCTTCGCACGAGCTCATTGTTGTGTTTCGGTTTCAGTTCTGTATTGCACTGTACGAATGCCATGGGTTGGTGTTGAAAAACTTTACTTTTGAGAAGGCCAAGAAGGTGAAAAAAAATATTTAAAAAATGAAAAAGCAGCGTTGTGGGCGGCCTTCAGGCTGCCGGTTGTGGGCGCCGCTCTGGCGTTCCTGTTTTACCCAGGCGACGTGTAAATAAAACAGTGTGTGGAGAGTACTCGTTGAGTGCGGACGTTTCTCTGCTTCAGCGCTTCGCGCCAAACCGCGTTTTCGGGCTGGCTGGCGTGCCCGCCGGTCGCGTTGGTCACCGCCGGTCTTCGCCTGCTGCTGCGCCGGGACTACCAGCACGCAACACAGCACTCATGTTTCCCGACGTATTGCCAGATGGCGTCCATATCTCACACAGCGCCTCTTCTATCGTCTTTACACGACATTTGCAGCGAAGCAGGCAGATACGCGGCCAATTTTTTTTATTTTTCGAATTATTCCTGTTTATCTTATCGCTATAATATTTATTACTCATATACGTTTATTTTGTTGCCATAGTTATGACTAATTACTCATTGTTGTTTTGCTGCCATTTTTTTGTACCTATGAACACCTAATTTTCCAGCAGGAGGTCCACTTTTAGCTGTGTGCTATGGGACCTCCTTCTGTATGTGTATACCTCCATGTGTATATATATTTGATTATGAATACAGGTTTGATTGATTGATTGATTGATTGATTGATTGATTGATTGATTGATTGATTGATTGATTGATTGATTGATTGATTGATACGACCTTAACTTTCTCGCAGGGGCCGCCCCAAGGCCACAGATTTTTGTCGCATCTGCTCGAAGTTGGCTAGGCGCTTGCCATGGCAAAATATTACAGTGTATTCGAAAACAAGCAAATAATAAATCTGACAACCTTGCGAAGTTTTTCTGAACAAAACACTTGACGCTGACAAAAAATGGCCATCTGAATCTGCCTTGTCGCAGTTATTTTATATGCGCTGCGCCTTGAAAGTATAATATTCAAAAAAGAATTAATAAAAACTTGGCAGTCAACTCCATCATTGGATTGTCACTGATTGAATACGATATTTCATTTTTAGTATTTTTTATTGATTCGCGTCCGTGTCGTACTTCTTGTTTGTTACTTTTCTTTTATATTTTTGTTTTTATGCTTCCTTTGTTTGTATTTTCCTTGTTTATGTTTTCTGCTTTTACTTGTTCTTTTATTTTGTTGTCTTTTTTGTTCAGTCAGAAATCGACATCGGACATCACGCCCTGTTAGATAATGTGAGTGGACGCGGTTTAGAAAAACACTGTCGTAAAAATATTGCATGCTTTTCACATAGTCCCCTAAAAGAGCTGTAACGCGGTAAAGCTTGAGGGTCTCGACAGATTCGTTATCTCCAGCCAGAGTGCCCGCGTTAAAAAGCGTTGTCGAAATCTATGACGTCGTGGCAACTTGATGCGGGATGGTCAAGCAGGCGTAGCCACCTGTCATCTATTTCTGCTTCTTTTCTAGCTTACCAAGGTTTTAACAACGCCAAGAGTGGCTTGTTATCGTTCTAGTAAGTTACCGACACACTTTAACTTAGTACCATTCTTTAGCGTTCTCTTAATTTAGCGCGGAGAAGTTTAGGGTGACGGTGTGGAGTTGCCGCAGTCTGCGTGCGTCTGCCTTACCCAATGAGAGCGTGGAAAAGTGGACGACGCGGGGAGGGCCGTGTCCTACGCTCGTGGTGGCCCTCACTGTGGCGGTGTAGCTGCGTCCGTTTGAGAGCTGTGACAGCAGCAGGTCTCTGACGCCGGGTCCCACAGCCGTGGCTAGAAGGACGGAACCGTTGTCCTCCGTGTCGTTGTCGGCCTGCACCGTTACTGTAATCTGGACAGAGGAAATCCGAAACAATGGTTGAATGTACCAGAGTTTAATTTATTTTATTTTACCCTCAGGGCAGTGATGTAGGCACAAATTTTTGTTTCGGGGGTGGGAGGGGTTTGAGGGTCACGTTCTTGAACTGGAGTGGGGGCCGGGGACATGCTAGTGTGGTCGAGTGTCGTTTTGTGCCCTCCATCCCATGGCAAAAAGAAATTTCGGGGAGAGAGAGAGAGAGAGAGGGGGGGGGGGGGGGGGCACATGTGCCCGGTGTGCCACCTCCTTACTACGGCGCTGCCTGAGAGTACACAGTATATTCCAGAGGGGAGGGGCTATCGTATATTAATATGTCTAAAAAAAGGCAAAAAAAAAATTAACTGAGTACATAACGTCGGTCACACTATATAGCAGCAATGCATAAGCAAAGCATCACATAGCTGGAATAATATATACGGTAAACACACAATACAACTCACCAAAGTACAACAAAGAGATAAAATTGCACAGCTGTTGAAGTCCAGCTCATCAATTATTTAACAGGGCATTTTTAAAAAGTATGGGGTCGCGGATGCATGTTAAGGACCCAGGAAGCTTGTTCCAACCACTAGCAGTTAGCCGAAAAGGACAATTAATAAGTAAATGTGTACTTATGCGAGGAAAGGGTGTATCTCTTATACGATATACGTCAAGTTACTAAACTCGCCAGCCATGACAATACTTCGGATCACTCGGTATTTCTTGTAAACAGAAGCGGCGTCAATCTGTCTTGTTGCAACTTATTTGCACGCTTCTGTTCCCCAGGCATAACTAGGATGCTCGACAAGAGTACATAGGGAAGATAAACGCCATGACTGCATGTCCTATCGACGCGTATTTGTTATCTTCAAATATTTAGCTGTTTCGCTATATCGGAAGACTATCGTACAACGCTGAGCACGCACCTCGTAACCAGTGAGGACGCCATTTGGTTCTTCGGGGGGTTGCCACGACAACTGAGCAGTTGTCTCGTTAACCTCAGCGACTTCAAGCCACTCGGGCTCACCGGGAACTGCGAATGACATTCATAATAGTGTTTAGTTAACTGAGCTTCGGACCCGGTATATTCGGGAACAAATACTTCGAAAATAAGGATTGTACGATAGCTAAAACCAGGAGTACAGAAGTTTTGGGTTAGTTGATCCTTCGCTATAAACGACACCATAGCGCTGGAAAGATGGGACGTGAAAGAAGACAGGACGCGCGCTATCTATAAGACGGTTAGCGCACGTCCTGTCGTCTTTGACATCCCGTCTTGGTAGCGCTGTAGCATTATTTATAGTTAAGCCAAGTTTCATTTCTTTCAAACGCTTCGTTTTGCTACAGATTCTAAATGGTGGAAGCAAGGTTTCATAAGGTTCCTGGACGAGCTGATGACGCTTCCATCCTGCTGTTACGTGTTTTCTTACGTCACAGCGTGTTCTTATTCAATGTCGTACGTAAACTTATTTAAGAATGCTTCTGACCAATGACCTGACCCATGACGTCAACATCTGAGGAAAATTAAGAAAACAAAAGATAAAAAAGACGGAGGCGTCAGCAGCTAGCTGGGTATCATGCTCACTATATTGCCTCGTATTCCATCACTGCAATACTTAGCACAAATATAAAGAAGAGTCGTCCTAATAATGGCTTTGACATTGAAATATTGTGCTCTAACAATTAGGAATAATAATAATAAAAAACGCGGGAAAATTCAAGCCAAACATAGCCTTGATTTCATGGAGGAATGCGCTTACCATCTTCAGTGGTGCTGACCGTCACACGAGAACTGAGAGGACCTTCTCCGGCACTGTTGACGGCTCTTACGCGCATTGTGTACTTCTCGAAAGGCAATAGGCCCTGGAGCGTCAAGTTCGTGTCTGTGGGAAAATAACAAAAGAAACTGGCTGAATCATGTATCTGACGGCAAGGAATAGAGGATGAGCACTAGGCCGCTTCATTTAGAACAGGCATGTACAGCGTCACTGTGGCCGTTGGACGGATCTAGTAAATATGACCACACTACACCATGCACCATGCCACACTGCACTCGCGCGAGCACCATGTGCCCACAACCAATCCATGTATCATTCCATCATTCCGTCCGTCCGTGCATCCATGAATCCAACCACGGATCTATCTATCTAGCTATCTATTTTTCATTCGGTCGATCGGTCGGTCTGCCTTGATTCCTGGAACCGTATATTTAATTCCGCCATTGCTATCACACGCGACAGCGAGATGATCTGGCGAGGGGGAAAGCAGGCAACCATTGGCCGGGGAACTTCGAACCTCGAGTGGAAAGCGGTCCGCCCACGTGAATATCATGGTGACGTGCGCATTTGCTCACGCGATAAGGGCAGTGAATCGCTGTTCGGTTGCATGTCTAGGTCGGCTTTGCGCGCTCACGACTTCGGTGGGTCAGTGTTTTGCTGGCGTCACTATTTTAGGTACAATGCTCCGCTCCTCATGCCAACTTTCGCGCCCTAATTCTTTCTCTCCAGTAGAACTCGTTGTTGGGCTAGTTGGTGCATTGCATCAAGGAATTAAACCAGCCGAAAACAGACGAACACAGGAAACGGTGAAGGAGACAGGAAAGCGGCTTCTTCTTTCTCTCCGTACCCATTCACTCTCGCGTGTGGATAGCAACGGCGGAATTCAAAATGCGAAACCAGGAATTCCGCCCGGAATCATACGCATATCGGCGTGCCGCGAACGCAATCTCGCCCGGAGTTACACCGACTACGGCTGGAAGTCAAAGGAAGGGCTCACGTGCAGCGCGGAAACTGAGAAACATCGTCATAACGTAGAAGAGTTGGCATATTGTTCCAATATAGGCTGCGCTGTTCACCTGTGGTGTTTGCCCACTGATCGTCCTCTGCCCTCGAGTCAGCGTAGTAGAGGACCCGATAGAAGAGAACAGGGCCATGCGAGTCCAGACAGGAAGGCTCCTCCCAGCTCAGGTGCAGACTCCTCGACGATGCCCACACCACGTGTACATTGCCAGGAGGCTTGCTGGGCGCTGCGGAGAGAGGCCCCGATGGAGACATGTTGGGCATGTAGCAGTGGCGGCAAAAGAGCACAGCGATTAGCTGGAACCTCTAAGCCAGTGAAGTGCCACTGAGAGAATGGCCTCTAAACAGCTTCGATACTTCGGTAAGATGTTAACGAAGTGTTATCAATTCGTGTTATCGCTCTTTGCTGCGTACAACGTGCGATTAACTCGAACGAAGAAACTGCTTCACTTTTCAAGCGAAGCTTGCATTGGCTGACTTGCGAGGTCGGGTGAAGCCGGCGTCGTACGAAAAAACCGAGTCTCGCTCAGAGGCGACAGGTTCTCCTCCTCGCTCGCAGTTGGCGACCGCGAACCCTCTGCTCTCGCAAGTGAAGCGCCGCATCACGCCACTCTCCCAGCAAATCACAAGCGCTCCCTCCATCCGGAGAAGGGAAAGGAGGGTTTCTTGAAGCAGCGCTAAAAGATGTAGACTAAGAAGGTGCACACACACAGGACGAGCGGTGCCTGTCCTGTGTGTTTGTACCTTCTCAGTCTACGCCTTTTAGCGCTGCTTCAAGGATGCATTTGTACCAACTATAGCCCAACTTTCTATCTTGTTGCAAAGGAGCGTTCGCTGGCTGCGTGCGCGCCGTTTCTCGTAGGTTCAAGGCCAGCTGCGCTAAGGGTAGGGCCCGCTTGCTTCCCTCTGTCGGACATGGATGAACGGGAAGCGTGCTTTTCAACGGTACGACAGGCGTCCAATGTACTATACGTATCTGTTGCTTAAATGCTGATTAGATTATTGTCCTAGGGTGGCCACCTATACATTGGTTAGCCTACCTGCGTTATTCGCGTCATCACACTTGACTCTGAGTATGCGTTGTTAAATGGACGCTAGACAGCGCCTTTTTCTTTAGTGGTTCGAGTTCGCTTCGAATGCACTCACGTGCTGCGGCAGTGAGGAAGCTGACCTCCATCCTTTTCCCGTATCCGTGACCACTGCTCGCGCTCACACGTGCTTCGTACCACGAGTGCGGCACCAGCCCTTCGATCTGGAACTGCACGAATAGAAAGCGTGTATAAGGACCATGTGCCAGTTAACACAGCTCGTTAGAAGAGGACGAGGGGTGCCTTCATACACTTTGTGCTATACGTTACAGGTGCTGTAACGCAAGTATTTCCAGAAGTGGGCCATTAACGTGATTTGCATAGTTTTCGTAGAACTGGCAGTAGCCGATAGTTTTTCTTTTCACTCTAGTTGATCACCAAGAGCGCAGCTACACATTGGCTTTGTGAGAAGTGCACGCACGCGAAACGTAGGAGCCATTAATTTCGGCCTTGGAAAATTTATACCACGCTTCGAACTATATATATATATATATATATATATATATATATATATATATATATATATAGAAAATCCACAAAGAAAAATAATTCAGAAATACTTTCCGACGCGCGGAATCGAACGGCCGACCTCTCGCTCCGAAACGGGCGGCGTTAGACGGCTAAGCCACGGAGAGTAGCGTCTTTCAGCATGCTAACGGCGAGCTATTTATATACACCATTTACTTCAGCGTGCTTTCTTACTCACCAGCGAGATGGCGCGATGTGCGCGCCGGGCGCTGGGCGCACTGGGCGCTGGGCGCACTTAAAGGTCGTCGCCCCGCTCCTGCGAACGCCGAGGCTCTTCGCCCTAGAGGGCGTGGTCGCCTTCGTGCGCTTATCTCAAGGAAAGAAGGGGGCGGGCGGGGGGGGGAGTGGTGCGGAGGGTTGTATGTCTTGTACTTTCTCCACGATGTCCGCGCTGAAGTCACTGCAGCGGCCGCGTTTGCGAAAGGAGCGCGCTGTTCAAACAGAAATAAGTAACAACTGCGACATTTAGCTCGCGCTCGTCCTGTGTGTATCGCTTAGTTCGTTTCGTGCGTCCTGATTTATGTTTCAGCAGTGCACTTCAAGTATCGAGCTGTGACGCATGATAGTTCGCGCTCGTCCTGTGTGCGTTCTTTTCGTGCGTCCTTTGGGCTCGAGCGACGCGCTGGCAATTTCGAGCTGCTTTCCATTCTTCTCGTTACATTCCAATTTGTTGCTATCGCATTCATTGCTTCGCCGTTGCGGCGAAACTGTGACTTTTTTAAACACATTCATCGTTCAAACAATCTAAGAGATGGGGAAGAATAATTTTCGTAGAGCTAAACATGTAGTTCATGAAAGTAGCGGTTTGTGTTAAAACAAATAAACAAGTTAACGCACCTATGTACCAAACTCAATTATACTTCCCTGCTTTTTGTGCACTACCTGCATCGAACAGCGGATATTCAGGTATAGTTAAGGTAATGAAATCGAATTTTGTGCTGCAGGGCTGATATGAACAAAATATAGGCAAAGAAAAGTGAATCGTACGGCACACGGCTAGTTGGCCATGTAGAATCAATCAATCAATCAATCAATCAATCAATCAATCAATCAATCAATCAATCAATCAATCAATCAATCAATCAATCAATCAATCAATCAATCAATTACCTGGGTAGATTGCGTGAGGGACACTTGTTCAGAACCCTTGCGGCCGCATCCTCCCAGGTCTCTAGTGACGACAGCCACGCGGTACTCCAGGTGCTCTGGGTGGCGCACTCCCGAAGGAGCGTCCCACGTGATCAAGGCCTCGGTGGAATTCGTTCGGACCACGCTCAGGTGCTCCACGGGGCCCGGAACTGCATTTACGACAGCGGAAACGTCGCATACACGAGCACTGCAATTTCGTGTTATGCGAAACACGTTGGAACTATTATATCCACGCCTGTTTTCCTGACAGTCAGCGGCCTGTGCATGTTTGGTAATCGATTAAATTGAGATGACTTTTCATCAACGACGACAATAGCGAGCGATAATGACTTTAGGCACACTTGTTGTCTCCGGCCGTTGGCCCAGAGTTATTTGCGCTAGTTCCAGCGTTGCATGCAAAGCTAACCTTGCATGTGTAGATCATAGAGTGTGCCACCTGAATTGAATACGAGCGCCTCTAAGTTCTACATTGTAGAAGGCAAGAGACTACAACGCTTAGGAATGTCAGGTATTGGATGTATCCGCACCTGACCGCGCCGTTTTTGTCGTGGCCGATCCGCTGTACATGCTGCGTCCAACGGAGGTGACGGCGTACACGGCCACGTCGTAGCTGCTGTCGGCGTCCAGGTCATCGAACACAGTGCTCGCGGTGTCGGCGTCCAGGCTCTGCACTTTCGATGGCGAATTGCGCGCGCTGAGGTGCACCTCGAAGCCGACCAGTTTGCAGCCCAGCAGCTTTGGGTCCGGTTTCTGAGGGCACAGAGCATGCGCGTGAGCCTATGGGACCACGATAAGCGACAGCAATGCGCTATCCTCCCAGGACAGTCGTTCGTTCGGATCTCCACTCAGGAAAATTTTTTCATCAACTCAGAAGCTTCCTTTGTGAGTGACCCGCACAGGTTTTTTATCTATAGCTTCGTGCTACAAATGGGTGGATGTAAATTTTTCCTTCCTGTTTATGAACTTTCCTTCAAGGTGCGTGCTTCCGCAGAAGTGATGCGATAGACCCACGTAGCACTTCCTTATTGCTACCGAAGTAACGTTTCGTCTAATCTTTTTTCTGTACGAATATGTTTGTCGCGGTCAGACGATAAAAATGAACAAGACGTTAGGCGCACATAACTCTATTGCTTGATTACGTGAAGCTATAGTTCTCCCTAGCTGGCCGTTACAATCGCAGAAAAGCAAAAGGCATGTCACCTCCCACCGAATGGAAATGCGCCTGTCGGAGAGGGCCTTGGTCACCACATTTTTCGGTACCGCCTCGGGGCTGTCGGCTGGAACAGAAGGACGTACATTGTTTCAGGAACCAACAATATATCTAGCACAAGCGCATACACGTAAGCGAGCAATCATGGTACGTGGGGCCAAAAGCTTGCTGTAACCCCACATGAGGGTATGAAAGTGATCAGAACATCGCTGTTCTAGTGCTCGTATACGTAGAACAGAGAGGGAACAGTTGGTCAGTGTAATTGTCGCACAAGGAAGAGAACGATGGAGGGTACAATAGCAACAATTCACGATAATTATGCCGATCGAAAGAAAAAGAAAAAAAAAGAACCCCTGTATTCAAGACATGTACAGTGGAAGAAGTCTGTCATTGTTTCCTTACGGCTGTCGTGAAGGTTGTCCTTGTATAATGGATTCTAAGTCACAAACTAGTCAACGTTCGTGTTGAACGAAAGCAGCGCCCGCATGTGCTTCTGATAATTTTAGCGAACCAAATTTGCGATGTTGTCATTTATATAATGCCCCTTCATTAGAGGCGCTTGAGGGAACGAATAAGTAAACGAACTCGCCACGACACGATGCTAGGGTAAGTCCTTGATGGAGAAAGAAATTCACGATGATAGAGTATAGTGACCCCTGACAACATATACACTCCTTTGGAAGCCTTTCTGTGGTGATTCTGGTACAACTTTTTCGCAAGAGATTTTAACAATAATTTTGCACCCTTTTCAGTATACTCCGTTATCTATTGATGAGGATAGGGGTTGGTGGTTGCGCAGTTAGAACAGTATAATGACGGCTTAAGAGAAAACCACAGCGGTAATTAATCTATATAGTGCCGCCGTGCACTCTACGGTTGTTCTTAAATGGGAGAGAGGCAAATTGACCGTTACTCATCCCGAGAAGGAGGCGTCTATAGTTACATTTCTCATTTCACTATCACCATCTCCCCCCCTCCCCCCCCCCCCCCTCCGACACTGAGCCGTTATGGAATGGAAAAAACTTCATTCAAGTCCGTAAAGGCTAGGCCTAACTGAGTCGTTTTGGATTGCAGAAATAAGCGTCTTTACTCACCTCAAATCACTATCTGTCTCTTAGAGGAAGGATTGACAGACGCAGCAAGCCAATTTTCGAGTTTGCAAGTTCGGCCGCAGTATTCAAGAAAAAAAAAAAAAGAACAAGTCCCTAGTCAACACGTATGTGTTTGTTTCCGTGCAATTCGAGAACGCATCATCCGAATGAATTAAAGAATGAATGAATCGAACCTCGACAGGGTGTGCGCACAGACACCGGTGGGCCCCAGGCCGTCAGCTTTCCTCTGCGCAGCTGCACGGCGAACTCGTATTCGCTGTCCGGCTCGAGTGGCGTGACGTTCTGGCGCACCACTGTTTGCCACGGACCCGCCGTCGTCCAGTTGCCGCCGGACGATTTCGCACGAACGTGCAGCTGTACGAACAACACAGTATAGTCAGTAAGTATTCTGCGTATGGCACACGAGAAAGTGCGTTACAGCAAAGGTACAACGATCAATTTGTGACGTATTTCAACGATGGCAACCATTTACGTACACAGAAGGACAGACTGGTGCGCTTGCTGATGCTGCATAACTCGTGGTATAATGGTGTGTTTTCGTCCACTGTGTCATCCCGGGTGGTCATTGGCTTTAAACCACGAGCCACATAGAGGTACTGCTCGCATCAAACTCGTACGAGCGTGCTCATTCGCTCGCGACAATGTCATATACTACCTTGATTTTTGTTTTGTTTTGTTTTGTTTATTAAGCGGTGAGATCGTCAAAGATTAACTCCAGCACCTGAGCAATATAAAAAAAAATAGAGAGACAAACCGCCGTGTGTGTGGGTTTGTGTGCCTTTTTAATGAGTATTAATCAGAAAGAAAGCAATAGGAAATGAAGTAAATTCTCTGTCTTTATGAAGTATGCGAGGAAAGAGTTAGGGGAGATTCATAGCTGGCGTTCACCCAGTATACCTGGTACTCAATCTGGTTGCCTCGCCCACCGCGTTTCTTGGTTGGCGAGTTGGAAGGCTCCCAGGATGCGACTGCCGAGTCGGCGGACACCTTCACTTGTGGCGGAGAGGTCAGCTCGGGGGGACCTTGAGCGAGAACGGACCATAGTAAGCAAACGAAGACGATCGAAACGTGCTACATACAAGAAGGGAAAACTTTGTTTCGTTTAAAATAGAAACACTTTAGCTGGGCTGCAGCGAAGAATAGATCAGGACAGAGGACACAAACAAGATATGCCAGGAGAAAACATCGACAGATTCGGAGATACCAGCCCAGCCAGATTACATCGCTCCACCATCCTTAGTGACAATTAAACATCTTTCGTGGACCTAAACTACGTAGAACCGACGACGCCAACGGCGCAGCGGTCCTTCATCCCACCAGATCATCAGACTTATGACTCTAGTTTCCACGGGCACAACCGTCGAGCCCTTTTGAGGGATACTGCTGAAGCGCAGCCTTGTACACCTAATTGCTTATGCCAATGGGCAAGTAAAAAAAAAGTAAAAGCATCATGCCAGCGATTTTTTAAAGGGGCCCTGCAACACTTTTCGAGCATGCTCAAAAAGCGCTGCCGATCGGTAGTCGAGGCTCCCGAGAACACGCGAGCCAAATATTATAGCGATGCGCACGGCCTGGAATTTACAATAAATTCTCAAAGTCAACTGAAAATAGCTCCCTCTTCTCTCGACAAATGATGTATTAGTCCGCAAAATATGACGCGATTGTCGGCAGTTCCACCATTGGCTGATGTTATAATCACGATAACACCCTCATTATTACTTTCGTTGTTCATTTTGAGTTCAATAAGTAGATAATATGTATGTTTATATTCTGTTATCGCGTTAAAAACACCGAACAAACATTAATATTAGCACTTCCGGTCTCACCGACAGCTCGTCTGCTCGTAGTTGCGTGGTTCCGTTTTCTTCGTCATGCGCAGTGCCGAAAACGTGAATATTTCTGTGCTTTTGACCATCGCCGGTTGCCGTTGAGAGTGGCAGCCGTTCGAGTGTTGCCTCGTCAGCTGGGAACTGCATCGTCGGCACGTTCTCACGACCGACCGAGGCAGCCGTGCAGCATGTCTCCGATAACAATGCTGGCATCCGGTAATGGCGGCGCTTCGGGGTCGACTGCCAGTACCGTCTTACGAGGCGGTGTATCGGAGTATGGGCCGAAACCGATCTCAGCTGTCATTCGTTCCAAACGAGCGCGCAGGTTTGCTTCCATGGTTGGCAAAGCGATGAAAACACTACGGCGTTCGAGGTGCACACCCAACATTACCAAACCGACGCGCAGTTTTCAAGCACGCGCGATACACAGTACGATCGGCTCCGCTCGACGAGAACGACGCAAGCCGACCGGAAGTGGCGGCAGAGACCACGTGGTTGCGCCCAGACGTCAGAGAGAAAAAAATGAAGAAAAAATTTCCGCCGGCGCTCTTGGGCGGAGCCTCGCTCGTCTGCGCTCCCTCCCTCGACTCGCTGCCTAGCTCTCCGCGCGCTCGCGGCGTTGAGTTGAGGGAGAAAGCTGCGGAACGTGATCTCTATAATTTGGTAACACCACTTAGACTTGACGGATTCGAAAAATTTTTGCGGCATATGACTCGTGAAGAGTCATACGTCAATAATGAGACTATTCCAATATAACTAAGAAAGGTGTTGCAGGGCCCCTTTAAGGAAGGCGTGTCCCAAGACAAGACTGATGAGGTATTCAGCGGTCGTCATTGTTTCCTCTCTTGTCGGTGTGGTGTAAGCGCTTTTTAAAACTGATGGATTCCTACCAAATAGCTCGCGCGCAAGGCTTTTTAAGTGAAGACTATAGTGTCGTTATTTTATTAGTTCAAATTGATTCGAATCTGTAATAATATGAGAAAGAGCAGCGGGATACCGTCACCACGGATGTATTGAGTATCGAACGTACCCAGAACAGTCACGTGCAGCGTTCCGACGTCGAAGCCGTGGTCATTCCTAGCGGTGCAGTGAAACTTGTAGCTGCCTGGCTCCATGCTCCGGGGAAGCGGAGCCGTGGCCTTGTAGGTGCCGCCGCCTACATCCTTTACCGTCACGTTGGTAAGGTTCCGGGGGGTCTCTCTGCTCGCGCCGCAAAAGCAGATCGGTTATATAAATAAATAAATAAATAAATAAATAAATAAATAAATAAATAAATAAATAAATAAATAAATAAATTTGTGAGGGCACAGGAATTAAACGTATTCAGCTGTTCCCGACGAAGGATTTTGGTGCCGTGACGCACTCTTACTGTCGGAGCTATAAAAAGAATCGTGTTTACCACACGATAGGGGGATCTGGTAAACAACACCTTCTTTGCAGGGCACGTAACGTGACCTGTAGTTCTTACTGCAGCCAAGCCTTTCCTGAGCAACTGAGTTGCTGATTTTGCAAAGTTTAGTCAACTTGTTTGAGGGCGTGAACACAACGCCAACGCTTGCCCGAGCGCCCACTGTTGTGTATGAAAGAAGATGAGAGTTGTACTGGTGGCCTCGAATGGATAACCAAGTAGAACAACTCGTTAAGACGTGTGTTGTTTGCCAGTGATGTGACCACGGTGTTAGAATAGTTTAGGTGTACCGACGTTCCGCCTCCGCCACGCAGCCTCCTCGTCGAACACGGGGACGCGCTTCGCGTTTTTTCCGACAGGCGGCGCTGGGTGTATCGAGGCTATAGATTTAATCAATGTAGATAAGGCATTAGGACAACATGAAACAAGGAAGCTTTTTTTCTTCTTTCTCTTTTTTTTTCGCCTTCGAGCCTGGTGGCAGACATGTCACCGCCCCGTTATAAAGGGGACGCTCATAGCATCCATCCATCCATCTTCAGGTCAGCCGCTTCAACGGGGGCCGCGTCGCTTACAAAGCTGCATTTACGACAACTCTTCAACAGCTGGCCGTTCGTTTTTTATCAGGGCAACCGCACATATCAAATCTGATTTGAAAGTAAATGCACATCAAGAAATTCAGTGGCAGGAGCCAACAGATGGAAATACATAGACAATATAGCTTCTGCGGACAGCGATAATGAGTTTACAGGTGAACACGAATTTCAAAAATATTTTAGCTCGTGTACAAATAAGGCCACCGTGGCAAATTGGTTCAGGCCGCCGTGACGAACTGGGTTAATAATAACATCTGGTGTTTTACGTCCCAAAACCACGATATGATTATGAGAGGCGCCGTAGTGGAAGGCTCCGGAAATTTCGACCATCTGGTGCTCTTTAACGTGCACTGACATCGCACAGGCCTCTACAATTTCGCCTCTATCGAAATGCGACCGCCGCGGCCGGAATCGAACCCGCGACAACGGAACACCGTGCCCGCGACCTTCAGGTCAGCAGCCAGGCACCTTAACCACAGTTAGTCAAAAAGAAAAAGGTATTCCCTGAAAAAGAAAGCGGGTGCGAGGGGGGGGGGGGGGGGTTGACGCCTCTCTATATGATTGTTGTAAGAAGAAAGCAACACATTTGACAATGGTAGGTTAGAAATTGCTCTCATGGGTTGTCGTTGTGCATGCACCATATCGCATGGATTCAAGCAGCCGCCCACGGTGTTAGCCGTTCAGCCGCCTTTGCAACGTTTACACGTGCTGGTTCGCGCGTGGTAGTGAAGGTTAACGTCCGTTTACCAACCATTTCCATCATGACTCACCATGTGCCATTCTAATTCTGCCTTTCGTTATTCGTCACAGACATGCTGTTTGTTGCAGTAGCAGAAGTAGAACTTTGTGCCCTGCTCTTGGTGCACAAACGTGAAATATGGTTGTGCCCGTTTCTTTTTCAGCGTCCTAACCATTTGCTTTCCAATTTCTTCTTTCGGGAATGACAGGAGTTGAGAGTGACACCATATTCCGTGACGTGACTGTCTGACCTGTTAAAACTAACACGCTAAACCAGACGGGGCCCCATTCGTGCACATACGTTCGCCAGTCGAAACGCCTGCCGCCCAAATGCTAGCCTATTTGAAATAGCTTATCCTTGTTCACCGTGTTCTCATTTACACAACTTATATTGTCCAGATGGGCAAGAAATACTTTGTGCCGCGATACATCTCGGGCTACAAATCGTGCATGGAGAAAGTTTGTTTTTTCGCTGCTCCGAAGGATATAGTGACCGCTTGAAAATGTGGCCACTGCTATTCCACGAAGGATCGTGAGTTGCAAACAACAGATTTTGTTTGTGAAAAACATTTTGATGCGCGATTTGTCACAAAATCATGGGAAGCGTTATTTAAAAGGAAGAGTTCTTGTGAGGAAACATTCTTTCGTATCATTTAGCCGCACTCGATCTATAGCAGCTTTTCCAGGCAAAAATATGTAAAATTCGTAGATCGTGCCAATACTGTGATAAAATTCTTGGCGCACCATACCGTATATGTCTTGCAGTCTATTTATTTTGAATATGTCAAAGAGCGGCTTCATAGTCATCGGCCACAAGCTGTCGCCCACTTCATTGCATTCTCTTTCAATCCTGTATTTTCCGACGTGGGAGCGGCGCGTCACGTGCTAGTGCACGCCCCGAAAGACCTAAATAGAGTTAGTTTGTTCCATCACATCAAAGCATCCGTCTTCTCGCAAAAATGTTTACAGAATTTGCAAATAAGCGGTTCGTTGTAAAAGATTTTGAAGGCTCACTTGATCTCATATGCGAAATGGCCCTTAACATGACACCTGCTCTTTATATGATGCTGACCGCAAATACATTAATTAATCTTTCGAGGGCAAATGAAGGGTGAATTCAACACGCGTCACGCAACTGCAGATTTACTTTTGTAGACAAAACGCAGACACGATCGGCCACGGTGTTGCCGAGGCCGAAGGTGGTGTTTATGAGCTTCACGCCGCATGCCGAACCGTCATGCATAAAACACTACTAAGTCTTTATATCTAACCTATGTATATGATATTACAATACCACACAATCCTCACAGGGCCTTGCGATATCGCTAAACACGCTGAAACATCGAATATTAGAAGCGTCAGGTGTGTGCTGGTATAGCCAGATGGCCACCGTCCCGCGCACGCCTCCTTTCGGCAAGGAAGGGAAAGAGGTCCCCGATTTCTCTTCATTCCAATGCGCCGTCGCTCCACCTAAACTATTCTAACACCGTGGATGTGACAAATCAGCACGGCCAACCGCAGCACCTATGTAGCCAGTAGCTTTCCCTGACAACCCTTGGGAGATGATTGCCATTGATAATATTGGCCCATTTGAGCAAGCTCCCATCAATTTCCGTTATGCAGTGATGCTTATTGATTATCACAGCAAATGACCAGAAGTATTTTTTTCAAGACAAGTTTCTACGGCGACGGTCAAGAACTTTCTGCTACAAATGTTTTCTCGTGAAGGTTACCCGAGTGAAAGCTTCCGACCACGGACCGCAGTTCAGCTCGGCTGAATTTGAAGAGTTCCTTCAGGAAAGTGGCATACGCCATTTCTTTTCTTCTGTGTACCACCCGCAAGCAAACGGGCTTGTAGAAAAGTTCAACAGAGTCCTCAAATCTGTTGTCCAGATGGCAGTATATGAGCGGCGTGATATCCGTGTCGCCGTGACAGACTATTTAGGGGTCTACCGCTGGACACCTCATGCCGCAACGGGAGTTGCACCCGCCGTTTTGCTGCACGGACGACTGCCACGAACACGCTTAAGCATTGTTGGATTACCGGATTCTGCATTTCACGAAAATCTAGCACAGGCGATGAAATGGCTGCGTCAGCGTGTCAGACAAAACCAAGATTCTTCGAAATTTTACACGGACTGCCGTCGCGGAGCCCGGACAAGACACTTTGCCGTCGGCGACTACGTCCGCGTGATAAAGTCGTCAGTTCACGGGAAAATATCTTTGCGCTTTTCGGAACCGAAGAAGATTATTGAGCAACGAGGGCCAGCTTCATTTCTTTTGGATGACGGTCGAGTGTGGAACGCCTCCAAATTTCAAGCGATACACCCAGAAGCTGCGGAGAAGTGCACAGGCAATCGACGTGGTATTCTAGAGTGGACTCTACCACTACCTGACGAGTCTCTTCAAGGTGGTGCATCTCCTGCGAGTGAACAACGTGCTGACTGTCCATCTATGTCACGGTGAGAAATAGCAGCACAAGCCAGCAGTGAATCAAGTACTCAGCCGTCTTCACTGCAGGACAAAATGACCGGCCAACCACCACGGAAGAGCGCACAAGTTAAAAAGACTCCGTTGAAGCTCAGGGACTATGCGTTACGCAAGCGATAGTTTTTTTTTATCAACCGGGGAAATGTTGTATATGAAAGAAGATGAGGATGATCGCGTGGGGACATGAAATAAAGATGATGTTCAAGCATCGGATGCGTCGTTCCTCTGTGTTCTAAACACAACACCCACTTTTTTATGTTGTGGGATATCCTGTGCAGATACGGCATAGCGGCAAACTTTTTTGGGCCATCAAAATTACATGTTCTTCCGAGCCTGGTGACTGGAAGGTGGTTTTTTGAGCAAGCATTCTGCGATCGATACAACAAGGTGATCGGGTTAACTTTGCTTTTCCGGGACCCTTACTGTGTGCTAAACATTACGTAGGGCAAACGGGGCGTTGTCTTAATGACAGGCTCAGGGAACATTGCAACAATGTCAGGAAAGGCAGCGATGGCTGGTTAGCCACACACTGCAGCGCGTGTGGGTGCGTTCCGCTTTTAAAGACGATAGTCTTTCTTGGGGAACTTAAACGCAGAAATTTTGGTCTGTCTTTCTGTCTGTTTTTCTGTTTGTCGGCACGTCACCCGATTCACCCAACCGGCCAAAGTTGAACCACTTGCTTACCGCCCACCCATCTTGAACTGGTACGGCTGTTCATACTTGTGAACGTTGTCGATCAAAAAGTAAATATTACGCATATCTGAGGCGTAACGCCATTAGGTAAGTATTAGGTGGTGTGTTCCTTTAATAGAAAATACATAGATACGCAATTTTAAAGACCTTGGTGGTATGCGTATAACGTTGAGGCAGTAACGCGTTTATTAAAGGGCCCCTCACCAGGCCACATAGCAAACTTTAGTTAGACGTTGGAAGTTGTTGTGGGCCGAATGAATAGCAGTATGCCGCAAGAATTTTTCAAATCGGTTCATTACGAGCTGAGAAAAACAATAATTTGTAGCGGCGCGAAACCATGATGCGAGGAGGCGAGTTTCAAACCCTTGCCACTCGCCCCGTATAGCCTTCGCAAGCCAAATCCCTCCCCTGCCCTCTTCACTTGACACATACGCATGAACACGTCATGCGCATGCATGGTCACGTGCGCATGACGTGCCCGAGCCAGCCCGAGCACGCGAGCGGCGTTGCACGGTCGCTACCTTTTTTTTTATGTAGCGGCCATGGGCGTTTTGTCGGCGTTCTCTGTGGTGTACTGCCTGTTTCTGCGGGACGGGCATGAAAGTTGAGACATTTGTACGGGCACGAGAGCGGCGGTATCATAAGCCAGTGCTGCATTAACGTTTACTCGGACGCGGTAGAGTAAAGGAGCATAATGAGTGCTCGAACGCGCCAGAACATTACTTTCGTTTCCAGGGCTGGCGTCTGTTCGATGCGCGAACCGCGGGGACACGAACGCATGGGAAAGGGAGGCACATTAGCCCCGCATATCGCTGCGATTCACGAAAAAAAAAAAATGAAAAAGACGCACACATTCCCTTTGTGTGTCTCATTATTTCGCTCAAGTTTTATTAATCTATTCAAGCAAAAAATTACATAAACTACACATGTCGTGTCAAATAATTATCGCAGCGTCACGTGCTACTGTTGGCGACGTCACAGCACTACCATCTACGTAGGGCCATTTTCTCATGTACGTCATCCCCTCATTCTCTAAAGCGCGCGCTCGCGAGAGGAAGGGCAAGCAGCGTTCACCTTGAAATTTGACCCATTTCAGCGGCGCGTAGCGTTGCAAATTTTGGCAGACGTGATCGTGAACGTCCAGTGTATGCATTGCGCTCGTTAGCTCAAAATTGTTAAACCTGGTGAGGGGCCCTTTAAAAGATTGCCACAGTTGAAGCGATCAGCGGTCCAAGCCGAGCAAGCGCGAGCGCCAACAACAACCGTCTTCGTCTTCTTCTTTCGCAGGCGTTCTTGTCTGCGCCATACCATGTTACAAATCACTCCCCCGCGGAAAAGGAGCCATCCTGGCGACCTAAGGAACAGGTACAACTGGTGCGTCATAATGCGGTGGTCCGTAGATGAGTGAACAGGCTCAATAATATAGTTAACTGGGGATGCTTGACGTAGGACGCGGTTGGCGGTAGGGGCCTTCGTACTTAGGCAGTAGCTTTGTGGAAAGGCCAGGAGCGGAGGAGGGAACGCGAAGCCACACCAACGTTCCAGGCGAATACGACTGAGGAGGCAGGTTTTCGTCGTGGCGGTCCTTCTGGCCCTACTCGCCCTACCATGTTACAACCCTAGTTTCTTAAGGTGCGCTGAAAATGCGACTGCGCTGAAACTTGTCTTCCTCCGTGCCCACTGCACAAGCTCATGTTGTGTTTCGGTTTCGGTTCAGTATTGCATTGTACGAATGACAGGGGGCGCCGCTCTGGCATTCCTGTTTTACCCAGGCGACGTGTAAATAGGAGTTTGTGGAGAGTACTCGTTGAATGCGGACGTTTCTTCTCCTTCGGCGCATCGCGCCAAACAGCGTGTTCGGGCTGGCCGGCATCCCCACCGGTCGCGTTGGTCACCGCCGGTCTTCGCCTGCCGCTGCGCCGGGACTACCAGCCCGCAACACAGCACTCATGTTTCCCGACGTATTGCCAGATGGCGTCCATATCCCACGCAGCGCCTCTTCTATCGTCTTTAGACGACATTTGCAGCGAAGCACACAGATACGCGGCCAATTTTTGATAAGTGGTTTCATTGTCCGTAGGCACCTTGACGAAACTACTCGTTTAATCATCGAATCAGCGACTATTCATAGGATTGGTAAAGATTGTGTTAGTACCCGGTCACTGTCTTTGACAAACAAAGAACTAGTATTCCTCGAAGGTACTGTACCGGCGCATGCATGAATATTGGTTCTTCAATGTATAAACAAGTGTGATCCGGATTCAAATAAATCATTGGTTTAAAGTTAACGCCTGTGTACGTGTTATCCCTTCGTCTTGTCCCGTCTTGATAAATCTGCGCTAAACACTTCAGATATGTCGTACCACCAAGGCCAAAAGTCAGCCCTTGCTTACTTAAGTTTCGTGCGACTTCTACTAAAGGCCAACAGAAAATCGCTAGGCTGAGTGTGCGCCGTTTCATTAAATGTGCGCCGCCGCTGTTGATTAGAAGTTACGATGCTCGTCTGCTGACCCGAAAGAAGCGGGTTCGATCCCGGGCGCGGCGGTCGCATTTCGATGGAAGCGACATGGCAGATATACGTGTACTGTGCGATGTCAGTGCACGTTAAAGAACTACACGAGATTTTGCGGGACCCTCCACTACGCCGTCTCTCATAGTCAAAGTTGCTTCGTGGTGTTAAACCCCATGAATAAGCCAAACCAACCATTACATGTAAAGGCAAGGGCCCTTTGAACTTGACGCTGAACTTTTACGCCTACTACACGTAGTTAGCCAACTTCGTCATAGAGAAGGTCAACATATATGGCTAAGAAATAACGTATCCCCTGAACTAGAAAGAAAGGAGATAGAAAGGAGGTCAAGGTTAGGTTTTTAACGAATTCATTTAAGGAATAATTGTTCGTTTCGTAACAACAAGCACAAAACGTTGAATGATACGCTCCACGAGAATGACTGCGAGTCGCACTCACTGGTTGCTGAGTTCGACGACGGGTGCGGGGTTGGCTTCGACCAGGCACTCGAGAGAGCCTGGGTGTCCCTGGTCGACCTCCAGTTCTTCCGATGGCAGCACTTCGGGCACCACTGAGGCACCGCGTTTAACACAGCTTGATGAATAACACTTCTAAACTCCTGTGATGAGCAGTTGGGCACGCTAAATGTGCCAATAAAATACCGGAAATAAACGCAATAAATATATAGCAAAATCACAGGTGAAAGAAGGAAAGAATCGCGCCTTTCAGAGAGAGTGAGAGAAAGGGCAGAGAGATGAGTTAACCGGAGGAGACCTCCTGTTGTATACTCTGTGTTTGAGAAGGGGAAAGGGGGCATGAAAGAATGAAAGAGGAGAAGAGTTTATGGCGACACTTTGAAGTCATTAAGACTATAGCAGCGTCCAATTAATGCGCAAGGAAATTGTCAATTCACAGTCACATTGTGTTGTTCATTCCTAATTCTCCTAGAAACCGCACAAGCGCCGTAACAGCGACTCGCGTTGAAGCCCACGTAGGCCAGTACCCTAGAATTTCACATTCTGCAAGTGGGAATTTGTCTAGCTGGCCTCTCAAAAGCTACTACGGCGCCTACCTTCTGGAGGAACTGCATCAACGAATGTTCTGCTTCACTGTTTTACTCTTTCATTTGAAACACGCATGTTTGTCATATCTGACGGTATCTATCAAGGGCAATGAACCTACAATTGCCGATTCAATGATACTCAACGCTGCTGAACCGTGCCCACGCTCGGGCCAAGTAAAGAGTGAACAATCTGTTCTGCAAGTGAAACACTCAATCAAGCTCCTCTCGATGATCTTGCGCAGTGTCACCAAAGATAAGCATGACTGCGTCATCTTATCTCTCTTGAAGGTATACTTATGTTGTTCAACTAAAGCTCAATCTGTAAAAGTGCTAACAGCCAGAGAGTGGGAAAACGAATGATGAGACTGTAATAAATAATACAAGGTGTTGCTCACTGTGTACGCATGCTGTGCAGGGTCACTTACTTTCGTCGCAGGAGTGACCCCGGTGGCGTCCCGTGCACTGGCAGCTGCCGTTGATGTGGTGACAGGTCTCGCCGTGCAGGCACGAGCAGCTCTCCGAGCAGTTCTCGCCGTACTTGCCCGCCTTGCACTCTGTCAAGAACCGCAAGACCAGGAGGCATCAAAAGAAGCAATGTACGGTGACGCTTGTTATACTTGTTCTTTGTCGAATGCGTTTTGCCTATAGCTTTTTATTACTATGGGTAGCGCAAAGAAACAGGACACAATGTACCAGAAAGACAACGAAGACACACACACACACAGCGCGGTACATAGACACGCATACGTAGTGCTGTATGTCTTCGTCACCTTTCTAGCGTCCCGTTTCTTTGCGCTACCATAGTAAACGAAACTATGCCTTACCAACAAGACCGCTTTGCAACTTTAATTCGCCTATAGCCCGCTTTTCAAGTTCACCTATCACCCGTTCTCAGCAATGCTATACGCACTAGTCAGGGCTCGCTGCTAGTACCTTTCTAATGGCGCATACCCACCGGCGACTCACGAAGTCACCCTACTGAGGCGATCGTAGATGTCCTAGCTCACGGAAGTCGCAGTGCGACAGTTCGTAAATATTCACAAATGATCTCTTTCCGTTGGCTGCTAGAATTATTAGTAGCACAACTGCAAATATGAGCAGCCAACAACTAATCCAAAACAGTCTCTTTTCGACCAAAACCGACCATTTGCGACCATTTCGGATTGGTTGCCTTGCAATTTAAGTGTGCCGCCAGAACATTTGTGACCAACTCGGTTGCGCCACTTCGTGAGTCGCCGTTGTGAATGAGCCCTAAACCTTCAAGTACTTTCAAATTCTATAAGCCCAAATTCATGTGAATAGATATACCCAAAAACTGTGCGTTGAAAACCTTCCCGCATGCAAGAATTTACAAAAACACGAGTAAAACAAGTCAGAATAGATCTTGCCTCTCAGTGCGCTAATCCGTGCGCACACTTTGTTCGACCATTATACCGTATGGTGAAGTAGCACACTTTTGACGAGGTCAAAGGTCAACCATACGGTATAATGATCAGTCACCATGCAACTAGCGCAGCTCTCAACCCTATTGATCTTTGTTCGACATTTCGCCAGACCAAAGTGGTCAAAGGAACTGCGCTTGTTTGTGCCCTGCTCTTCCGTGACTCGTTGGTTTGCGCTTCCAGTTTTTTTATAATGGGTCAAAGGAAACTGGGCTTGGATCGGGGGCCCGCGTGACTCTCATAACGTCAGCGTTACTTTCAGACGTAAACTGGACAAGTTAAATCAAATATCTTAAGTACTGGATAGCGCGGATCCGACACAGGTCAAAGAACACAGATGCAAAGGAAAAAGTCCTGTGCATCTGTGTTCTTTATCGTGTTGAGTCCGCGCTATCCAGTATTTAAGATAATGAGCCAACTTCACCAACGCCGAATTTTGTTAAATCAAGTATAATAGTTTTGACAAACCTGTTCTGCGGACACAGGTCTCATTGACGCAGCGTTCACTCCAGACTGAGTACTCCCTTGTTCAACCACAGTTAAACATTACGTCGATGCGTAGCAATTAGTAGGAAAAGATTCCGATGAGTAGGTCAAGTACAGGTTTTCCCACGCGCAATTCTCGGGCTGAGCCCTGACTTAACGGACAGCTTATGCAGTACAGTTTCAGTAATTGGCAACGGAAGAATTTGTACCGCGTTTAATGCAGAGATGACGATGGTAGTTCACGCCCTCGAGAGAATAGAATACCGGTTAGATGGACTTCGCGACCATTCAAGCATGACAAAGATCTAGTCCTGAAGTTGGGTCTTGGGAAGAGCCGCGCTTATGGACATATGGACGCAGTACGCACCGTTGTACAACGAACCCGTGGACATTTATTAACAGCTTTTAAATAATGGCGTGCTCGCCAGCCGTATCTTACAAATAACCGGTAGCATAACAAATAACCCAGTATAATGCCAATGTAATGTCAGTATAACACACAAACAACACAACACGTACAATGTACCATGAACGCGGCGTTGCCGATGTTCGATTCACAACGGGAGGTCCTCGGGAACTAGCTGCGTTATCATTCCCGCGGACCTCCCACGAGATTCGACCGTCCACGGCCGCCGCCAAGCCCTAAAAGAGAAAACTTCCCTCCTCATTACCCAGCGTAATCTCCCTCTCAACAGGTGGCGCCACTGGCGCCACCTCGGGAGCACAGCGCCAACTCTCACTCGGCGAGATTACCAGTAACTATGACGCGTGGGCGGCATGAGGCGAAAATGACTTTACAGGGGGTATGAGCACCCCCTAAGTTAAGATTTCAGTGACCACAGTTTTCTAAACACGAACGGTGCTTATTGAATGAACCAGAACTCACAAGCCACGGATTACTTCAATGTGGTGAAAAAATCGTCGAATAGTGAACGTCTCTGGAGCCAACGTTTCTGCAGCAGTACTACCTGCTTTCCTAAACACGCTGCTAAAGACGGAATTAGCTGCCTTGACGATGTCCTCTTGTATAAACGTTGCTTCCAGCGACATTCGTACAACAATTTTCTACCCCTTCGAATCTTCGTCTACCACTGAATTTCTGTCTTGTCTGAATTCCAAGCTTTGATGTCCTGAAATATCATCTGCGGGCAGTTGCCGCCCGTTTTTCGCCCAGGTACGTAAACGTCGGTGGGCTGACTCACTTTCCTGGCAGCTGAGTCCCTGGTATCCGGGCTCGCAGGCGTTGCAGGTCCCAGAAACGGGATTACAGGCGCCACTGTCCTCGGCACAGTGACACTCGTATGCACAGTCCGGCCCGAATGTGTTAGTTGTACAGGCTGGAGAAGAAAAAAAGAAAGAAAATGGCAATAAAAAGTACAGACTCATTTGAGCGATGGCAGCCTGTATCTTTTGTTTCACAGTTAACATTGTAGGCAATACCACATCGGTACTGTTGATGATAACAAACAAACAAACAAACAAACAAACAAACAAACAAACAAACAAACAAACAAACAAACAAACAAACAAACAAACAAACAAACAAACAAACAAACAAACAAACAAACAAGCAAATCAATCATTCAGCCAGTCAATCGGGTCACTCACACACTCACTGACGCAATCAATCAATCAATCAATCAATCAATCAATCAATCAATCAATCAATCAATCAATCAATCAATCAATCAATCAATCAATCAATCAATCAATCAATCAATCAATCAATCAATCAATCAATCAATCAAAAAGTGATTCACCCTTAGGAGTTCTTAAGGAAAGCGTTATGATCCTGAGAAACATCGTAACGTACTATTGCATGAAATTATGCATAAATGTTGTGGCAATTTACAGGTGCAGTTCATTTCGCAGCAATGAGCTCCTGCGCCGACTACTTAAATCATTTTAACTAGTCGACCTAGCATTTTCTGCAGTGTTTTTGGTGTATGTGTCAGTTATTTGTGTCCTATTCAACACTGCGCTAACATGTTTTTCAAAAGAGCCATGTGCGCAAGTCTTCCCATTTTCTTTCGCATAACTCCAGTTGTCGCGAAGTAAATACGCGTGCGTACCTTGCTGGCAGCGTTCTCCCGTCCAACCGGCAGCGCACCCATCGTGGCAGCGTCCGTCAGACATGCAGTTCTGGTCGCCGTTCCAGCAGTGGCACGACAGGGAGCAGTTGTCGCCGAACATCCCGGACAGGCACTCTGCATGGGCACGCGCCCGTGCGAACAGCATTTGAAATCAAACTTGCCTCCTTTCAGAAGCTATGTATGCGCGTCGGACTTAACTGTGCGTGGTAATAGATGCCGCTGGCGTAGCACATCCTACGTGGGGTGGCAAGTCTACACGGAAACACCCACACGGCACTATGTCTCAGAAGCCCTTTGTATATTGAACTGGGACGAAGGGCATTTACAAACTTTTCTGTCCAGGAAGGCTCTTTGTCAATGAGAAGTGTCCTGATACGCTAGCGTTTTTTAAAATTTATATATAAAAAAAAAACATGGGAAGGACTTCTACATTCAAGCCGGCTATCCCATCAACATGATAGTAGTAGTGAAGAAACAAAAGAAAATCTAGAAGGAATAAAAAAATAAGGAAAGAGAAGAAATAATGAGATGCGCTATGTACAGTGGCGGTCAAAATTTTGCGGACCACGGGAGCGCGTAGCAGACAGCACCGAGGCGCCTTCTCACGGCTGCTTGCGAAGCTCTAGAGCGCGCACTGCGCACGCGCATCCTTGTTTACCTTCCGGCCTGATCGTTCGCTCGCTTAAAGTGCGCGCGCACCAGAACGCCAGAGAAAGTGCAAGGTGCCGCTACTACAGTCACCGCGGAAGCCCCAAGCGATTTGCCTAAAAGAAAACTTTTCTACTTGGCGAAAACTTCGTCCTGGTCTGGACAAATTTTTCGTCAGCTTTCAAGATTTTTCTTCTTCAGTTTTTAACCCATGTGGGTTTTTCTTGTAGGTTTGTGCTACAGACCGGCCGATGCCAAGTTTTTTTCTTTTATAGCGCATATCAACGGGTGCATGATAGTTGCACCGAGCACCACACACAAAAAAAAAAAGTTCCAGCATGCATGAGTTCTGCGAATGGAAGCTGCTTATATGTCTTATCACACATGTCGATTTGAGACAAACTGACGCAAAGCGTATTTTCCACGCTGCGAAGCGTCTGGGAACAAAGCGCAGAGTGCAGCGCGCACCGAGCACTGCCAGTACAAGTTACATATTTTCGTCGCGATATGACCACTCGGTGCTTCCGCGGCGACTGCAGAAGCGGCACCTTCAGATTTCTCTGGCTTTCCGGCGCGCGCGCACTTGAAGCGAGCGAACGAGCAGGCCGGCAGGTAAACAAGTGCGCAGTCGCCGCGGAAGCACCGAGTGGTGATATCGTGACGAAAATATGTAACTTGTACTGGCAGTGCCCGGTGCGCGCTGCACTCTGCGCTTTGTTCCCAGACGCTTCGCAGCGTGGAAAATACGCTTTGCGTCAGTTTGTCTCAAATCGACATGTGTGATAAGACATATAAGCAGCTTCCATTCGCAGAACTCATGCATGCTGGAACTTTTTTTTTTTTTGTGGTGCTCGGTGCAACTATCATGCGCCCGTTGATATGCGCTATAAAAGAAAAAAACTTGGCATCGACCGGTCTGTAGCACAAACCTACAAGAAAAACCCACATGGGTTAAAAACTGAAGAAAAATCTTGAAAGCTGACGAAAAATTTGTCCAGACCAGGACGAAGTTTTCGCCAAGTAGAAAAGTTTTCTTTTAGGCAAATCGCTTGGGGCTTCCGCGGTGACTGTAGTAGCGGCACCTCGCACTTTCTCTGGCGTTCTGGTGCGCGCGCACTTGAAGCGAGCGAACGATCAGGCCGGAAGGTAAACAAGGATGCGCGTGCGCAGTGCGCGCTCTAGAGCTTCGCAAGCAGCCGTGAGAAGGCGCCCCGGTGCTGTCTGCCACGCGCTCCCGTGGTCCGCAAAATTTTGACCGCCACTGTACATATACGATATGTGACGTATAAAGAGTTAGCAGAGACTAAGGGCAGAGTCCGATACATAGAGGGTGGCCACATAGATTACCGCAGCGTTGTCCATGATTAGCGTGTTCAATAGTATTTTGTTCTTTCTGGTTTAGTGTTGCAGCAGCAGCAGCAGCAACAACAACAACAACAACAACAACAACAACAACAACAACAACAACGACGACGACGACAACAAGGCAACCGCCAGTGTAGTAGTATAGTATAGTATAGTATAGTATAGTATAGTATAGTATAGTATAGTATAGTATAGTATAGCAAGAAGGTGGGAAAAGAAGAGGGGCGGGAGTAAAGCATATAGCATCGCATAGAAAGCAAGGGTGGAAAGACAGGAAGAAAGAGAGAGAACCAAAGAAAGAGTGAGAAAGAAACAGATAGAAAGGGATAGTAAGAAAGAGGAAGCGAGAAATAGAGAGAGAGAAATATAAAAAAGAGAAAGAAAGACATAGGAGAGAAAGAAAGAAATAGTAATGAAGAGAGACTAAAAACAGGTGGAAAAAAAGAGAGCTGACCGAAAAAGAAAGGAAAGAAGAAAGAAAGAAAAAATGACGTTCTTGTGTAAGTCTTGGTGTAGTTCTAAATCCTGCGCTTAATGCAGCTCCACTACCGTGAAAAGTGAGGAAGTGTGTAGCGCGGGCAACCCAAACGATCCCCTTGGCGTTTGCCACGGCCTCGGCGATCGCCCGCTTGCCGAGGCGGTGGTATCAGCCGTATGTCTCAGAAGCGTTTTTCGCAATTTTAGGTAAATTATTGCGATTAATTCATGGTTATTTGCGTGGTTTCTATTTTATACCTTGTTAATTTATTTTGCACTGCTTTTGAGCATTGTTAGCCTTGTTTTTTGGGCCTGTATTGACCACTGCATGACCATGTCACATGAGACGGTGGATGGACGACATGCCGGGCACCTAGAGTGCTACGAACTTACAATACAGATGAACAAATAAGGCTGCCCAGCTCCGCACTTCCTTCAGGTTTGGCGTCATTTGTGCGAAGCTACCTTCATTTATTTTTCTTTATGACGATGACCGTTTTTGGTGGAAGAGGGACTGACAGCCGAGAGGGGGCCGTTTGCTCGTTGAGTGGACACACAAATGTTTACGCATCTGAAAGGGGCAATTTGAGCAGTATATGCACTCAACTATATATGCACCCTAAACGTCAGTCTGCGTTTAGAAAAACTGTTTAGAAAAAGTTTATTTACACTATGTACATATACTAGAACCCGATGACATTTCGTTATTGAGAGTTACATACACATCGGTACAGTGTTGTGCCACGTCAAACATCACTATTGTGTAATGAACGCATCAGTACTGCAATGTACATGACGGACGTGACATGGAGTACAAAGGAAAATAAATGAGTTACAAACAATTGATACAATGATACAATGGATACTATGAAACATAATGGGTTACAGGGAAAAGTGGCAAACACAGATCGTGAGGGCGGGCAGACAAAAGTATAAACAACTGCTCGACGGGCGCTGTCTAGCACCACGTCGGTCGAAAACTAAGTTGCACCCTGTCGTGTTCAACACCAACGAAGCGGCACGACCAATGCCGCAGAAACTCGTGCTCCCCTAGGAAGAAGAGCTCCTCAGAGAGGAACGCGAGGATCTCGCGTCTCATTCGCCCCAATATCGGCCACAACGCGCGCCGGCGGCAGTTTCCCGCCACGGCCTCGCATCGGTTTCGCCAAAGGCTGAACAGCCCTGCAACTACTAAAAGCGCTGCGAATCGCCCGCGTGGAAATCGGCCATTGGGCACGAATGGTCGCACACCCTGTCCACGGAATCCTGCATTAACTGTGCGCCAGAATACGCGTGCTACCGCGCATTCAAGGGTCACATGGCGGTTAGTTTCCACCGCCGTGCAGTTGGGGCACGTGGAAACGCGCACCACTTGCCAACGCTGCAACCTATCTCGAGTGGGGAGTAAGCCCCAGCCCAACTGCCAGACAACGTCGCGGAGGTGGCCTGGCAATGCAGCTACAGTTATTCGTTTCCATGGGCGGTCCATTATAGTGTGACGGTGTTGGGGCACCAAAGGTCGCAGAAGGGCGGCCATTGTGGACCACAATTTCCTCGTCTGACCTCTATCTACACTGCCCGTGACTTC
>NC_051178.1:189035548-189103095 GCF_013339695.2 Rhipicephalus sanguineus
AAAAGAAAAAGAAAATCTATTTTTTTGTTGTGGGTGTGGAGGGTTTTTCGGAACACCCGCAGCTACTACGGTCAGTCAATACAAGGATGGTCGGTAGTCACCCTGTATTGGTATTGGTAAAAAACCTGTGTAGATACACGACGTACTGTGTTCAGAAACCAAAAATACCGAAGGACGCAAGAGTACTGTATAGTACTCTAATGTTTAGAAAAAGTTTATTTACACTATGTACATATACTAGAACCCGATGACATTCCGTTAATCAGGGTTACATACACATCGGCACAGTTTCGTGCCACATCAAACATCACTATCGTGTGATGAACTCATCATTACTGTAATATACATGACAGACGTGACATGAAGTACAAAGGAAAATAAATGCGTTACAAACAATTGAGACAATCGTACAATGGATACTATGAAACACAATGGGTTACAGGGAAAAGCGGCAAACACAGATCGTGAGCGCGGGCAGACAAAAGCATAAACATCCGCTCGACGGGCGCTGTCTAGCACCACGTCGGTCGAAAACTAAGTCGCACCCTGTCGTGTTCAACACCAACGAAGGGGCACGACCAATGCCGCAGAAACTCGTGCTCCCCTAGGAAGAAGAGTTCCTCAGAGAGGAACGCGAGGATCTCGCGCCTCATTCGCCCCAGTATCGGCCACAACGCGCGCGGCGGCAGTTTCCCGCCACGGCCTCGCATCGGTTTCGCCAAAGGCTGGACAGCCCTGCAACTATTAAAAGCGCTGCGAATCGCCCGCGTGGAAATCGGCCATTGGCCACGAATGGTCGCACACCCTGTCCACGGAATCCTGCATTAACTGTGCGCCAGAATACGCGTGCTACCGCGCATTCAAGGTCGCATGGCGGTTAGTTTCCACCGCCGTGCAGTTGGGGCACGTGGAAACGCGCACCACTTGCCAACGCTGCAACCTATCTCGGGTGGGGAGTAAGCCCCAGCCCAACCGCCATACAAAGTCGCGGAGGTGGCCTGGCAATGCAGCTACAGTTATTCGTTTCCATGGGCGGCCATTATAGTGTGACGGTGTTGGGGCACCAAAGGTCGCAGAAGGGCGGCCATTGTGACCACGATTTTAACTTCAGTGACCTCTATGTCTGGGCACGTAGCCTCTAGACGTCGGTGAAATGCCAGAAGGGCTCTGTCAAGGACAAACGGTAGTTGTGTTGACTGAGGGCCATGGTTTATAAGGCTGTTTGCATTAAAACACGTAGGAATGGCCCAAGGTGGTAACGGGCCAGGATCTGAGCGGGCGTATCGTCACAACTTAGTATTCTTAATAAAGTGCGTAGGCACAAGATCGAAGCGGTGGTAGAGACGTCGGGGAATGCAAAGCCGCCACAGTCTCTCGGTTGAGCTAACGTCGGACGAGATAGCAATTCTGTGCCACCAGACCAGAAAAACGAAGTGATACAACGTTGTACTTTCCTTGAGATGCGAAGAGGTGGCTTTACGGTATGGCAAAGGTACCAAAATTTTCCAAGGTATACCGATTGAGATAAGTATCGGCGTTCCAAGAGGGGAAAATCAAAGTGTTTGGCAGCCGTGACATCATTTTCAAGAGTTTGTACAACGGATGACCAGATGTTGTCATGGACACCAAATGCATTGAAAGTGACTCCAAGGATCGTAATGGTCGGAGACCACTGTAAAGGTGACGTGATACTAACACGACCACTGGGATTACCAATGAAGAAGTACTGGCTTTTAGAAAAGTTTAACCTTGCACCTGAGATCATGCCGAGATGACGAAAAGTGTTAAGGGCATGTTGTAACGATTGTTCGTTATGGACATAGAGGGTAATATCATCAGCATATGCTGTAACCTTTACTTCCGTATTCCCAGGTAGGGGTAAGCCTCGAATTTGTGGGTCCCGTTCTAGGGCCCTTAAGAATGGTTCTAGTGCAAGAACAAATAAAACTGGGGAGAGGGGGCATCCTTGACGGACCCCTCGCGTGACTTGAAAGGGGCGACTCTCTCGGGAATCTAGGAAAAGGGTGCTTTCTGAATTGGTATACATGGTGCGTATAAGGCGAATGAATTTGTCCGGGAATCCGAATGCATGTAAAACGTTAAGTAAGTAACCATGTTCAACGAAATCGAAGGCCTTTTCTTGATCCAAGGAAACGAGCAGCCCTTGGGCACCTCGACTATTAGTGTACTGGATAATGTCACGCGTTAACCATGTATGAGTATGAATTTCTCTCCCTGGAATAGAGCATACTTGGTGGGAGTTGATTAAATATTGTTACAGGTAGCTTGTTTAATAACTATTCACAATGCACAGCGCAGGGTGGACAAGATGGCGACAGTCCAGCAACAACCAGCAAGCGACGTCGTCTTCCTCTTTCATACAGCCACGCTGTCTGGTATCATAACCCCCGGCGGTAAAAGCACCGTCTCGGTGCTTAATCTACACAGATGTGGTCGAAGGAGGGTAATAAGGCTTGAGCCGAGACACGTGAACGATGTCGCTCGTAGCTGACGATGACGTCGTTGGATCGGCTGGGATGATCTCATACGTGACGTCAGTCACCTGGCGAACGACACGGTATGGTCCAGTGTACCGTGACAGCAGTTTCTCAGAAAGCCCCACACGCCGTGTGGTGACCAGAGAAGCACAAGAGAACCCGGGGAAAAGTGCACGTCTCTATGACGACAATCATAGAGCTGTCTTTGGTGCTCCTGCGAAGCTTCTAGGCGGTTACGGGCGAGTTGGCGCGCGTGGTCAGCGCGGGCGATGGCTTCGCGGCATATTCGGTGGCGGAGGGCAGCAAAGTGTCCAAGGGGTAGCGCGGGTTCTCGTCCGTATAGGAGATAGAATGGCGAGTAGCCGGCAGTGTCGTGACGCGAAGAATTATAGGCGAACGTCACATATGGCAAATGAATGTCCCAGTCCTGGTGATCAGCCGCAACGTATTTCGCGAGCATGTCGGTTATGGTCCTGTTGAGGCGCTCCGTGAGACCGTTCGTCTGTGGATGGTACGAAGTTGTAAACTTGTGCTTGGTATTGCAAGACCGCAGGATTTCTTCAACGACAGCTGAGAGGAAGGTGCGGCCACGGTCAGTGAGAAGTTGGTGTGGGCTCCGTGCACTAAAATTATGTCGTACAACAGAAAGTCCGCAACGTCGGTAGCGCAACTCGTCGGAAGTGCTCGTGCGATAGCGTACCGCGTCGCGTAGTCTGTGGCGACAGCAATCCATTTATTTCCGGAGCTGGAGAGTGGGAAAGGGCCAAGCAGGTCGAGACCGACTCGAAAAAAAGGTTCAGCGGGAACCTCGATCGGCTGAAGGCAGCCAGCTGGAAGGGCAGACGGCTTCTTGCGGCGCTGGCAGGGCTCACAAGCGGCGACATAGCGTCGAACAGAACGGGCAAGTCCAGGCCAAAAAAACCGACGACGTACACGGTCGTATGTGCGGGAAACGCCCAAGTGGCCCGCCAAGGGAACATCATGAAGTTGGTGAAGGACAGTCGAACGCAGATGTGCCGGTATGACGGGAAGTAAGTCGGAGCCGACTGGATCGAGGTTGCGGCGGTATAGGATCCCGTCTTTGACGAGATACATTCGCAGAAGCGCGTCACGAGGTGCTGACTCAAGTTCGTCAATGATGGCTCGTAAAGATGCATCCCGGCGTTGCTCTTCGCCAAGTTTGAGCAGCTGCGACACAGAAAAAACGTCTGCGATGGTGTAAGTATCGGCTGCTTCCTCCACAGGGTAGCGGGATAAACAATCCGCATCCTGATGCAATCGCCCTGTTTTATACGTTACAGAGAACGTGTATTCTTGCAGGCGTAGCGCCCAGCGAGCAAGTCGTCCTGTGGGATCCTTGAGTGAGGCTAGCCAGCAGAGCGCGTGATGATCGGTGACGACACGGAATGGGCGCCCGTATAAGTATGGACGAAACTTTGCGACTGCCCACACAAGAGCGAGGCACTCGCGCTCTGTGATTGAATAGTAGCGCTCTTCGGAAGATAGCAGTCGGCTTGCATAGGCTATAACACGGTCGTGTCCACGTTGGTGTTGCAATAACATTGCTCCTATGCCGTGCCCACTGGCGTCAGTGCGGACCTCGGTTGAAGCTGATGGGTCAAAGTGGGCCAAGACTGGCGGAGTGGTAAGCAGGGTCGTAAGTTGAGAAAAGGATGAGGCTTGCTCAGGGCCCCAGTAAAAAGGGGCGTCTTTCTTCAAGAGGTCGGTGAGGGGGTGCGCAATGGTCGCAAAGTCCTTAACAAAGCGTCGGAAATAGGAGCACAGCCCCACAAAACTTCGAACATCCTTGGGGACCTCGGAACAGGAAAGTTTGTAACGGCGCGAATTTTCTCAGGATCTGGGCGCACGCCTGTGGCATCGACGAGGTGGCCAAGTACGGTGATTTGACGACGAGCAAAGTGGCATTTGGAGGAGTTCAATTGAAGTCCGGCTCTACGGAAAACGTCAAGAATTGCCTCTAAACGATCGAGATGCGAGTCGAATGTGGGTGAAAAAACAATAACGTCGTCGAGATAACACAAGCAGGTGGACCATTTGAACCCTTGGAGCAATGAGTCCATCATTCTTTCGAAGGTGGCCGGCGCATTACAGAGACCGAAGGGCATCACCTTGAACTGATAAAGACCATCAGGAGTGACGAACGCGGTCTTCTCGCGGTCCATCTCATCGACGGCTATCTGCCAGTAGCCAGACCGAAGGTCGATAGTTGAAAAAAAGTAGCACCATATAGGCAGTCTAGGGCGTCGTCGATGCGGGGCAAAGGATAAACATCTTTCTTTGTAATCTTGTTGAGGTGCCGATAATCTACACAAAAGCGCCATGTGCCATCCTTTTTTTGACAAGGACGACGGGAGAAGCCCAGGGGCTGCACGAGGGTTCGATAATGTCTTGACGGACGACGGCTTGGATCAAGGAAACCGTTGTCGGGGAAGGGTCAGGCGTTGAGAATGGAGTGACCACCGGTTGCGCTGCCTCGACTTCTCGACGAATGATGCGGGTGAGGTTGTCACATCGAGGGGCCTGGCGGAAGACGTCATCACAAGAGGAAGTAGGCGTGTGTTCGGAAGGCGCGGGATGCTTTGAGGTACGCGGCGGGCTTTAGCCTGTTCTAGACGGCGGCATTCTTTAAGGATCGTGTCGATGCTCGCGATGTTGTTAAAAACCAGCAGATGGAAGGCGTCGTCGGCGATACCTTTCAGGACGTGATTAACTTTCTCGTCTTCCGACATGCGCTGGTCGGCCTTGCTACAAAGATCCAGGACGTCAAGAATATAGGAAACGTAGGACTCAGTCGAAGTCTGGCACGCGTGGCGAGAGCCTTCTTTGCAGCGAGCTGACGGCCAGATGAATCGCCGAAAAGATCGCGGATCTTCCCTTTGAAGAGATCCCAGCTCGTTATTTCTTCTTCGTGGGTTTCAAACCATGTCCGCGGAGTGCCGTCGAGGTAGAAAAGAACGTTAGCGAGCATGAGTGTGCGATCCCAGCGGTGCGTAGCACTGACGCGCTCGTACCGGTTCAGCCAGGCGTCAACGTCGGTAGTACCATCTCCGGAGAAAGTGCCTGGATCCCGGGGAGGCGAGAATGTGACGTAGGTTGTGGCTGGGGCTGAAGGGGTCGGCGGTGATGAAGCTCCGGCAGGCGAAGTCGGTGAGGGGTCGCCGGTGTTGCGACCGCTGCGCGTTTCCATGGAGGTACGGGAATCGTCCACCTCCACCAATAATGTTACAGGTAGCTTGTTTAATAACTATTCACAATGCACAGCGCAGGGTGGACAAGATGGCGACAGTCCAGCAACAACCAGCAAGCGACGTCGTCTTCCTCTTTCATACAGCCACGCTGTCTGGTATCAAAGATGAAAGAGACGGACTGATTCGACGTACCAGGATGTTGGCCAAGAGCTTATAATCTACATTAAGAAGAGTAATGGGGCGCCAATCTTCCGGTTGCGTGGACAATGAGTCTTTCTTGGGGACTAGAGTAATACGGCCTTTGTGGAAAGAGTTCGGAAGGGTAAGGTCTTCGAAACATTTGCGGATAACGCATGACAAAAATGGACCAACGATAGGCCAGAACTGTACATAAAACTCAGCAGGAAGGCCGTCAGGCCCGGGGGCCGAGCCCTTTTTCATGGCATCTAACGCTTCCTTTATTTCATCATCCGATGGCGGTGATAGGAGAACCACATAAGCATCACTGGAATCGCGTGGTAAATCTTGTAACAGGGGATGTGCAGTAACAGGTCCCTGGTAAGTGATACTAACAACAGATTGGGCCATTGACCGAAAGTGGTGAGTAAACGCCTGAAAATCGTGTAAACCAGCTGCAGGTGTTGCGGTAGAATTGAGCGAATGGGCAAGTGAGCCTTGCGGACGGAGTAGAGTTCGACGTGCATACCTGAGCACCTCAGGGTGCGCACTCGGCGCGCGCCTACAGCGCCATGCTGCAGCCGAGAGCGAAGAAGCGCCCATGATACGCTGGTATCGGTCAACGAGTTCCTCTTGCCATGCACGTATAGCGGAGGACGGGTGCGGATCACGATGGGCTATGCGTATTTTTTGAAGTAAGACCGAAGCGTCCTTGGACACACGGGCGCGAAGCGCCCTACCTGACGCACTGCAGTGGTGGCGCCATTGTTCTTTGAGGCGGTCCCAGTCACTTATATCTGCGCCGACGAGCGACGCTCTTAGCGCTCGAGACAGTCCTTCCGTACACTGAAAATCCTGGAGGACGCGGCAATCGAGACGCCACGGTTTCTGAGCTGTCGGTGTCCCCGCGGGGGAGGTGCAGGGTTAATTTAACCGGCCGATGGTCGCTGATATTCACTGGTGTAGGCGGCAACGACATTATTCCAGCCTCGCGGACAAAGCCCATGAGGCCGGCGGACGCGTATGTTCGATCAATTCTACTACTAGACGCTCCTCGCCGCCAAGTATAGTCATACATATTACCGTTAAGACTTTTATGGACATCGGTTAATGCTAACTGCTGCACGAGACGCTCAAGTTCTCTGGCGTTCCAGTTGGAACGGCCGCGACCCGGACCTCGTACGTCTGCATGCGTGTCTAAGGCGCAATTAAAATCACCTAAAAGTACTACATGTTGAGAATTCAACAGATATGCATCCAGTGAGCGAAAAAATACGTTAGAGTTGACGGACGCCGCTGGGCTGTAGACGGCGACAAATCTTATACGTAAGGAAAGGAAAGTGCAATCGAACGCCAGCACGCGTCCGAATGCATCGTAAGAAACATGATGGTCACGCAACAAACTGCGGTTAAAAACGATGACCCCCAACGCCGGTCGAACGCGTGCTGGCGTACGAAAAGAAACAGTCAATATTGAATGCGCGTTTGAAAGCAAGTACATCGGAGAGCTTAAAGAAATTTGTTTCTTGTACGAACAGTAGGTCACAACACACTGAACGCGCGAAAGCCAATATCTCAGCCTGTTTTTGTGGGTTACGAAAGCCATGAACGTTAAAAGTTATAATGTTTAGAGTAAGAGCCATGTCGCAAAAAAGTGGAATGCAATGTAAGGTCACGTAAAGGCATGGGTACCTTTAGCAGGCGCGGGAGCGGGTGCCCCGCGAGCGTCTCAGTCATTTTTTACGGCCAGGCGACCCACCGGAGGCACGGGGCTTCCGGGGCCGCGTTGAAGCCCTCAGGGGACTTCTGTCTCTGCTGGGAGCTTCTGAATCGCTGCTGGATATCCTGTGGCGTTTGGTGCCAGGGCTCTTGCGTGAGGACTGTACAAAGACATCTAAACTGTCCCGGCTGACGTCGCTGGGGTGGTGTCTTCATCTATTCGCAAGGGCGTCTCACTCGTCGCGCTGTTAGAGTCCTCGTCAACGGAGACGTCGTCGTCTCTGGACGGAGTCTCTTCGATGACAGGTGAACTTTCGGCGGATTAGGCAGCCATGTGGTGAGCGTCCGACGTCTCGTCGACTTCTGCTACGTGTTCGCCAAGAGGCACCTTGTTGAGCGGGGGCTCGACCTGTGGTTCCGTGGGAATGACTGTGGGACGCGAGGCGCTGCGTGGGTCCTCAGTGCCTTCGGGAATTGCCGGGTCCGGGCTGGCCGGGGACGCAGTGGGCGTTTCGCGTAGCGTCGCAATTTGCACAGCTTGGTCTTGGCAGGTGACCGGGGCTGGCGTCGACAAATATTCACGCTCATTTTTAGCCGGCGTTTCTGGTTGTAGTGGCGGGAAATTCTTGGACGCCGCCTCCGAGTACGACTGTCTGATGGTGCAGGCGACGGTAGCGTGCGGGTCACCGCAGCGGCGGCACGGCAACGAACAGTCTTTCCCGTCGTGGCCATAGACGCCGCACCTTTTACAGAACGGAGCTGTGCAATTCATTCGGAAGTGGCCACTGTCTCCGCAGCGTCTGCATACTCGTTGAATGCCCTTGTAGTCGCAGGTCACGCGGTGACCAGCCACCTTGAGGTAATTGGGCACAGGAGTCGACGTCTTCATCTCCATGCGTACGTAACGCGTCCCAGTAGTCACGGTTGGGCGCGACCCCATGAGACCTCTGGTGATGTGAAGTACCTTCCCGTATGGAGAAGGCGTTTGCGCGAGGGCTTCACTGGGGACGCGGCAAGGCAGGAACAGGACGGTGACTTGAGTGACTTGTGGTCCCAGGGGAACGATGGCAACGCGTTTGCCTCGGATGATGAGGTGAGACGCGTCCCCGATTTGAGCCAGGGCGGCTTCACTGTTGACGGTGACTTGGTAGTTCCTACCACCAAAATGCTGGACACAGTATACTTCTTCGAGGCCTACTATCGAAGACGTCGCATCGACGACGTCTTCGGGACTTGTGCCATCGGGGACGACAACATCAAAGGCCAAGGCCTTTTAGGGGCGAAGCTCCTTAAGGCGGCACCCGTTCGTCCCTCGTCGTGCTCGTAGTTGTGAGTAACAAGTCTTACCCTTTGACCTCCAAGGTGGTGCCGGTGGGAGATTTCTCCTGTGCGTTGTTGAACAATAAAAAATTCGCAGCGTGCGCGTTAACTAAAAGCCGAATTCTTCTGTCTCTGTAGAAGTGTGTTAGCTAAAAGCCGACTTCTTCTGTCTCTCATTCCCATTAGCAGCCATTGTTTACCTCCAAGGTAGTGCCTGGTGAGATTTCTCCTGTGCGTGATTAAACAATAAAAATTTTGTTCAAAACGCCGTTGATTGATGAAATAAACCAACGAAAGACGCCAGATGTTTTGTAAAAACAAACGAAAGAACGCCAGATGTTTCTAAAGCAAAACGAAAAAGACGCCAGCTGCTTAACGAAAGACGCAAGGTGTTTTCTAAAGCAATGGTTTTCTAAACAATGAAAATTCACAGCGTACATGTAAAATTAAAGTGAGCTGCAAGTCGTCATAACTCATCGAACCTTTAGTATAAACGCGCCCGATCTCACGTCGGTGATGATGTACTGGGCAGAATTCACGGAAGATTCACGGTTTACCGATGAACCTCCGCAGCTTCGCCCACTCATCATCATTCACTCCGTGGATATGCTGTGATTTTTTTTTTTTCGGTGGCTGGCTCGCCATGGTGGGCGCCCGCCAGCCACAAACAATCTGCGCTCTTGTTCAGGCTCTGCCCACAAATTGTGCGAAAACATTCTTTTTAAACTTTGCGACAACCATAAGGCACATTCACTTAAAAAAAGCTACTTCGTGGTCAGAGCATGGTTGTTAGACTAATAAAGCGCTTCAACCAAGTATGCTAGCAAAGCACATTATTACGTTCAGCGTTTTGATAGCTTTTTTTGGCTCGCCATTTATCGTCGTCGTGAGGTCAGGTTTTCTCACGCTACTGCGTGGCGGGGCTCTCCGTCGCCGAACTTAGACCACGGTGTGACTTAGACAAAGCCCTCGCGCTGCCCAAAAAACGTCGCCCGCATCTTCCCACGGGGGGTACTCGAGTAAATGCGTCGCACAGTGGTGGGGGTATCGCGTGAATGTTGCGTAATTGGGTATGGTTTGGGAATGCTTAATTGTTACACGATGCGCACACCAAGTACGACTTGAACGGCTCCAGCGTGCACGAAGCTCCGGGTCCGCAGCTCGCTTCAAACGCTTGCGTTCAGCGTCGTATGCTCGTCTCTTCGCAGCCTTGTCTTCTGCGTTGCTTGCTGTTGTTGACGCCGACGACGGTGAGGGTGGGGTAACGTTGCCTTCAACGAGTGGTGGGACGCTGATTGAAGGTACTGTTGCTTCCATCGCATCTACTCGAGTCAAGCAAAGCGTCAAGTAAAGCGAAAGCCAAGTAAAGACGCCCTTGTCTGAATTCCGAACGCGCGCTTCGCCGCTTATTTACACACCGCCCGCGTTCGAGGGAGAGGAGGGAGGGAGGGAGAGGAGAGTCTTGCTGCCGGCACGAGACGAGCCGAGCATGTGCAGTGGGGGTGTGGACGGCGCCGCCGACGCCACAGGTGCGACTAAGAAATGTTCCGCATTTAAAAGATTTTTACTCGCGGTGTCCGTCCGTCCGTCCGTGCCCTGGCACGGCGCTAGCTGTGGCATCTCCCCCTCATGCTCTTTCAGCAATCACGTGATGGTATAGCGGCGCATAGCAACAGTTGCACGTTGCTCCTTCCAACGCGCGTTGAGCAACTGTTGCGCAACGCGGCGGCGGCGTTCAGCGGCGGCGTCCGTCGGCGGAGTCGAATGGCCACAGGCTTTCGCCGAACATACTTTGGAATTTACAAAGTGCCCTTCAATTTTCAACAGCGGAGTTGTTTAAGTTCGCCAAAGCCCCGTGTGGCACTAACAGAAAACTATCAACACCATGAACGGCCTCCACCTTATATGACATCTCGCGTCGCCTAGCAACACGTTGAAAAATGGAAGTAGGAGGAGAGGAGAATAGAAGTGCAGAGGAGGAGAATAAATACAACAAAATAACTTTTCTTGGCAAGGTGGGACTCGAACCCGCGTACCCATGACCCGAAGGCGAGCGCCATAACCACTCCGCTATCCAGGGACGCTAATAATAATAATAATAATAATAATAATAATAATAATAATAATAATAATAATAATAATAATAATAATAATAATAATAATAATAATAATATCTGGGGTTAAACGTCCCAAAACCACGATATGATTATGAGAGACGCCGTAGTGGAGGGCTCCGGAAATTTCGACCGCCTGGTGTTCTTTAAAGGGCCCCTCACCAGGTTTGACAATTTTGAGCTGACGAGCGCAATGCATGCACTGGGCGTTCACGATTACGTCTGCCAAAATTTGCAACGCTACGCGCCGCGTAAATGGGTCAAATTTCAAGCTGAACGCTGCTTTCCCTTCTTCTCGCGTCCGCGCGCCCAGAGAATGAGGGGATGACGTACATGAGAGAATGGCCCTACGTAGATGGTAGTACTGTGACATCGCTCCTCTACGTAGACGACTGTGCTCTGACGTCGCCAACAGTAGCACGTGACACTGCGATAATTATTTGACACGACGTCTAGTTTGTGTAATTTGTTGCTTGAATGGATGAATAAACCTTGAGAGAAATAATAAAACACACAAACTAAATGTGTGCGTTTTCTTTTTTTAATTTTTACTGCGAATCGCAGCGAGATTCGAGACTAATCTACCTCCGTTTCGCACGCGTTCGTGTTCTCGCGCCTTGCGCATCGTGCAGACGCCACCCTTTGCAAAGAAACTAATTTTCTACCGCGTTCCAGCGCTCATTAGGCTCATTTATCCTCCCGCGTCTAACTATTGGCATCTTCGGCTGAGCCGCACTGGCACCGTGGCGGTGGAAGGGAAGTTACGTCAAACACCGCCCGAGTTTCAGGCCCCGCTACGGCCCAGACGAACGTGTGAGCCAGGGAACTCGAATCTGCGACAGCAGCGCCGTCTGCGAGACGCGCACAGCAGTCGAAATTCAGCAGACGACATTTTGCAACGGCGGATTTGCACTGGAATTAAGAGCGCGAACGATGGAAAACCAGACGATTAGAGACGCTTACGAGACGCTGTGCGTCCAGCGTGAACTCGCCTGCTCTACACGCGCTTTTGCTGCGTCAGTTTTGCACAAACTCGACGAAGGTTGGTAGTTTCTGCATCGTCTTTGCTCTCTGGTGAAATCCCGACAGCAAAAGTAGCCTTGTGTGAGCACGGCCGGACGATTTACAGCGCACGCATGTTTTACCTCCAGTCAGGCCGTGTTCTGCTGCAGCGCCAGCTGTAAATTGCGCCTGCATTGATGGAACGTCGCAGCGTCGTCTGCCAGCGCGCGCTGAACCACGGGATTGCACCACGCTCAACCGTCGATCTCCGCGGTGGCGCGGTGGCGTGCACTCGTGTCGTGGCCGGCCCAGCCGAACATGCGGCACCGCACGCGTGGTGCCCAGACGAACGTACGGCACCGCACGAGTGCGCAGAATACGCCACGAGTGCCGCCAGCCGAAGATGCCATATGTTCATGCAGCACACCGCTAGTCTCGCCTCCGTACAAATGTTGCAGCTTTCGTGCTCAGTAATAGGTTAAAAGCCAAGTGATCGGCGAGGGCGCATTCGGCATAACTTGCAGAGATGAAGCGCAAAGTACGCCGCCACAACACCGCTCGCGTCTCGGGGGCTCGGGCTGGTTCGGGCACGTCATGCGCTCGTGACATTTTGTGCGCATGACGTGTTCATGCGTATGCGTTCTGTGATCCTTCTGCTCGCGTGCCGAAGAGGGCAGGGAAGGGATTTGGCTTGCGAAGGCTACACGGGGCGAGCGGCAAGGGTTTGCAGCTCGCCTCCTCGCATCATGGTTTCGCGCCGCTACAAATTATTGTTTTTCTCAGCTTCTAACCGACCGATTAGAAAAATTCTTGTGGCAAAATGCTCTTTATTGGGCTCGCAACAACTTGCAATGTCTAACTAAAATTCGTTAGGTCACCTGGTGAGGGGCCCTTTAACGGACACCTAAATCTAAGTGCGCGGGCCTCAGACATTTTCGCCTCCATCGAAAAACGCTAGCAGAACAAGCATTTATGGGAACCGTATGACTGAGTTACTATGGGAGAGATAATGATAAAAAGATATGGAGAAAAAAAGAAAGAGAAAGTAAGACAGAGAAAATAGAGAAAAAGAAAGAGACAGCAATAAACAAAAAGAAAGAGAGACAACGAAAGAAAGGGAAAGAAATAGAGAGATACAAAGAGACCGAAACAAACAGAAATAAAGAGAAAGAAAGCATAGCGTATAGCCTTGTGTAGTATAGTATAGCAAGGAGGTGGGAAAGGGTAGTGAGGGTGAGGAGGATGGAAGGAAAGGGGAGAGGGCAAGTCATAGCGTTACCTTGTCTAGTATAGCATAGCAAAAAGTTGGGAACGGAAGTTACAGTGGGAAGGAGGGAAAGGGGGATGGGAGAGGGTAAAGCAAAGCATAGTCTTGTATAGTATAGTATAGTATAGTATAGCAAGATGTGAGAAAGGGAACTGAGAGTGAAGACGAGGGAAAGGAGGAGAGGAATGCAACCAGCCCCGTTGTTTCCCCAGTCTTCGCCTCTAAACTAGAAGCTTTCCTCTCTGAGAAATCCGTATGAAGTTCCTTGTGGCTTCGTTCTACAAGCAGGTGGCCTTCGAGTTATCCATTTCATAGCTTCTCCCTAAAGAAACACTCAACAAAACACTCAAACACCCTGAGAAAATCTCATTGCAGACTCAAAGAAGGAACATGACAAGTTGACCACCTGTCCAATTGACCGTTGTGTTTAAAAGCAGCGCACGAGATTGTCTCACCGGAGCAGGTGGGCCTTGAGTAACCCGGCTGGCAGGAGCCCGGACACTCGCCCGAAGATGGGTCACAGGCCTCGCCGTCAGCGCAGTGGCAGCGATGCGAGCACGTCTTCCCATACCAGCCCGGAGGACAGCTCGGCTTCAGCGTCGGCATCGACTTGGTCGACGTCGTGGGGCTGTCACCTACGTGCACGATGTCGTTGTGCTGATATAAACGTGAGATCGGACTTGATTTGCCCGCACACACTATTCCCCACCTACACACGCACAAGTGCTTCTTTTTCTTTGAGTGCGCAAGCGCAGACATTCTCTAACCGCGTTTGCTGGATAATTCATCAATTGCTGTTCAGACTCTCATACGTTTTCATGTATATTGTCACGCATGCTTACTTCTTAATGTTTATGTGATCGAGACTCACCCAAAAGAAAACTGTTACCAGCAATCGGCGCAGGCCGCGCCGAATTGCTTGAGAATCTTCTCGATTGTAATTACTATTCTGATAAGATTGCGCGTTACGCGAGTAGTCGAGTTTATCCTAGGGCTAACGCGAGCACAAGCGATACCGCTAGAATGTTCCACCACTCATGCATAAAAGATGACGCGTTCCGCCTACGGTCAGATTTTCGACGACCGACGTCCGTGCTCGCCGTTATCGTTGCCCTGCGGGTGTTGCTTGTACTTTGAATCCTTCTTTTCCTGGGCACAAGTTCGCCCAATAAAAAAAAGTGTCATCTTCACCGGTTTGAGTTTCGTGTCCTTCGCCGTCACAACCACGTGACAACATTTTTAACGTCCTTTATTTATCCTACTCAATTTCTCCCGGGAGCAATCCTTATCTCTGTTTCCTTAGTAAAGAACTTCTTCCCCCTTTGTGCGTATTGCTGCAGTGCGCCTAAAAACCGGCAGATTAGTTAATTTCTGATTAGGGCAGTGTTAAAACAAGGTTAACGTCAAATTAGTGAATTAAATTGCGCAACTTTCGCTGAGAGTGCAGCACTGTGCCGTCACTTTTCTTTCTTTGCTCTATTGTGTGTGCGTTCTTTTTAATGAAAGACCAAGCAGGAAAACCATCGATTAACTTTACGTGTGCATTGATCATAAGGAAAAGGGACAGGGTGAGTAGAGGCAAAGAGCGCCGACTTCTAACTGGTTTTATTTCAGTGAAAATGTGCATATACACATGACGATCCCGTTTCAACGAGTGCAGAGTGGTGGCGAAGCACTGAGTTCAGTTAAAGCGAGAAATTATCCAAGCGCAATTGATACATAAGCTGGGCGGTATGTGGGTTAGCGCACCCTCTATTGAGCTATAGAATCAAGAACTTGATAACCTTGCCGGACAAGTTGGGGCAAATGTGATTGTATGTTTGATACGTGCATCATGATGTGCCATGCATGTGCCCACATTTTTTCTGCTTCATTCACTTGTCATCGTCCTGTATACATGCACTTTTTCACTAAAATAAAGATACCTAGTTGGAAATGGGCGCACTTTGCCTCTACATGTAGTGCCCCTTTTCCTTATCGTCTGTGCGCTTTTCATACCTTCTGAATGCATCCTTACCAACTCGCCCAAGCTTCAGTTCTTACAAGTGAACTTTACACACTTGTATATACGTGTCGTATATAGTTCGCATGTAGATGTTGTTGATGTGACAACAATCAATCCCTTTGTCAGATTTCATCACTGCCTGAACTCGTTCTCGTGTCATTTGAATGCATGGTGCCCTCACCTGGAATGTGACACGATTCGCCCATCCACCCTGAGGAACATCCTTTGGGGCATTGCCCAGTGATGGAGTCGCAGTCGCCGTCGACCGCACAGTGGCACCGCTGTAGGCAGTCGGCGCCGTAGTAGCCGGCGTCGCACTCTACGCATTCAACGTGGAACGGTTGGAGAAAGAGAAAATGTACGGATGAGATCAGAGCAAAAATGACGGTAATGATAGGCTTAGAGGGCCCCTAAACCCCTCCGAGTTCAAAGACGAGAGAGTGGTTTCTCTCTAGTCATCACTACCCTTCCTACAGGCGCCATCTCCTACTCGTCACTAATTAAGGCGAAAGCCTTTAACGACTCATACTCGCGGTGTCCGTCCGTCCGATCGTGCCCTGGCACGGTGCCAGCTCTGGCCTCTCCCCCTTCACACTCTCTCAGCAATCACGTGATGGCACAGCGGCGCATAGCAACAGTTGCGCGTTGCTCCTTCCAACGCGCGTTGCGCAGCTGTTGCGCAACGCGGCGGCGGCGTCCAGCGGCGGCGTCCGTCGGCGGAGTCGAATGGCCACAGGCTTTCGCCGGACACACTTTGAAATTTACAGTGTCCTTCAATATTTTTTCATAAAAAACGTGGACAATGAGCCTATCAGGATATCGCGCTTTTCGGCTACACGCTGTTGTGTCCGCTTGCGCAGTCGAAAATGCACAAAACGAAGTGAACTCAGTGGATCGCGCACGATAGCCATGCGAGACAAGGCAGAACGGGCGTGCGACTGCACGGCAAAGCAGGGTAGGGGACAATTCACAACTGATACCTCTCGTTGTGGACCAATCGACAGCTTATTTCTCCATGACGTCAAGAGAGGAGACTGCTGGTGTCACGAATTATGCCGAAAAGGAGGGAAACGGCAGGATAGAAATGCGCTCTCGTTTTTTGCATCTTCAGAGGCTGTTTAGGGGCCCTTTAATGCTTCTAAACGTTGTGGATCCCCGCGCCACGCACATGTTTTGTTGACTAATACGTCTGTTTCCTGAAGGATTCCTTCCTTTCGTTGTCGTTTTTAATTATTAAATGGGATAAAATGAAGAAGATAATATTTAATGAAAGGAAATGAGGACGGAGAATAAAAAGAAGAATTAAGATTTTAAGCATCTTTAGGGCATGGTATACCGAAGTCACGAAAGCTACCAGAAGAAAAAGAAGGAAAAAGAACACGAACATAACAACAAACTTCACTTTGTACACACTATAACACAATTTACAAGGGTTCAAGTATTTTCATCAAGACCAATCGGTAGCGGATTTCTGGTTAACGCAGTCACCCATCACATTCGGAAAAACGCACACGAATCTCAGCACATATAAGCTATAGCCAGGCCTACGGAGAAACAGTCGATTAAGACTAAGGCGGACAACAAGTTTTCTTCAGCATTCACGGGTTCGCGAAAGAAACCAGATGGAGGCCGAGAAGTCACATGCAGGGGGCGAATTGTAAAACTGCGAAGGATGTAGGATATCCTCCGCGGCTGATGACATTCTCAGCGGCGGAAGGCACGCGAAAAACAGCGCAAGGTTGTGGATAGCAAAAAGGCAGGTGATGAAAGGACGAAGAAGGCTACTCTTGCGATAATAATGTTGGCCACAGAGCTTTACATCTCAAGATTACTAAAGAAAAGGAATAATCCCGAAACCTTCATGGACTCGGCTGGAAATTCAAATTTGTGGTTTGCAGCAGTTCACCTGACCTCAAGAGAGCTTAAAGGGGTGGTGCCATCAAATTTCGAGGCTATAACAAGCCTGTTGTGGGTTTCCTTTGTATGCAAGGACACTCCGCACGAAGAGTCGGACACGGCAAACGTTTAGAATATATTTTAATTCACTTCCAAAGTCTACCTAAATGCCCATTCTCCTAATCGAAACCCATCGCTAGCGCGCCAACAGTGACGTAGATCTGTAGGATGGGCAATGAAAGTTGTAGTGACGTCACACCAAATCTACGGTAATAATGTGAGTGACCTTCGGACCTCCGCCACTTCCGCAACGTACGTACCGGCTGTAGTGAACTAGAATATATTCTAGTTCACTATAGTACCGGCAAAGCATCGGTTGCTACATCACTCGCCGAGTTTTGATCGCTTCCTGCCTAGTGCGTCACAGCTTTGTGTGGTCATGTGACCACGCCTCCTGCACTTCTACGTCACTGCCCAACCTCGCTGCCCAGAAAGCGAAACCGAAAGTAGTCCACATGAAAAGGCGATGTTAAATTATTTAGCGAGAATACATGAATCTTGGTGCGTGCATCATGCTTCCTGGAGCTATAGGAAACGCCTACAGCAAAGAACGCGCAAGCCACACATCTGGTGGCACCACCCCTTTAAATTATTTTTATGCGTACCCGTGATGATCAATCAGAATTTGCATCTCATACGTCACACATCACTTGTCACAAGGATGTCACTCTTGCGTGCAATTGTGTATCGCCAGAACGCAATATTTTACAGATATCCTACGATAAGCAGGCTGACAAAAACGATTAAATGCGAAGCATTTCTTGGCTAACCAAGCACACTTTATCAATATCTATCTATCTATCTATCTATCTATCTATCTATCTATCTATCTATCTATCTATCTATCTATCTATCTATCTATCTATCTATCTATCTATCTCTGAACGTGTAAGCATACTAATATCATTACTAAAATGACAATAATATGATAAAAGGTCTCGGGAATGAATCCCGGCCATGGCGGCCGCGTTTTCGATGGAGGCGAAAATGCTCGAGGCCCGCGTGCTTAGATTTAGGTGCACGTTAAAGAACACCAGGTGGTCGAAATTTCCAGAGCCCTCCACTACGGCGTCTCTCATAATCATATTGTGGTTTTGGGACCTTAAACCCCATCAGTTATTGTAATAATATGATAAAATGATGGGACGTAACACGACGCCATTCAGGGAGGCATGAGCCGCACAACCGCACTACAATGCTATTTAAGGAATACTGACACGAATTTTAAATATTTTCGGGTTGTGACTCTAAATAAAAACACGGGTGTCGAGAACCGGGTGCTTGAAGATGCACTGAATATACACACTCTCGGCTGGTTTTTGCCGTCGGCGTCGCCGTCATGTCCCGTATATATATATATATATAAAAGCCGTAAAGAAAAATAATTCAGAAATACTTTCCGACGCGCGGAATCGAAGGGCGACCTCTCGCTCCGCAGCGCACGGCGTTAGACGGCTAGGCCACGAAGAGTACCGTCTTTAGCAAGCTAACGGCGAGCTATTTAGGCTATATACACCATTTCCTTCAGCGTGCTTTCTTGCTCACCAGCGAGATGGCACGAAGTGCGCGAGGGGCGCACTCTAAAGGTGATCGCGCCGCTCGTAGCGTTGCGCGCGCGCCTCCGTGCATTTTTACAGGGCGTGGTAGCCTACGTGCGCGCTTATCGCGTGGTGGGAGGAGGGGGGTTGTATGTCTTGTGCTTTCACCGCGATCTCGCCGCTGAAGTTACAGAGCGTACGAAGTACGCCCTGCCCGCGGCAAGCTATCCTTTCGTCCACTTTTCTTTCTTCACATTTACGTTACATTTACTACTAAAAACATCCCCTGTACTTTCCTTGGCATTATTGTCTGTTAGTGCTCATTAATATTGTGCATAACAAAGAAAACGAGCCCTTAGAATTAACACTACTTTCCTTCATTCATGGCGAGGGTCTCGTTCTGGCAGACTTGATGCTTTCAGGTAGTATGCGAGGGATTATTGGTCAGCTGCCAGCTTGTAATAAGTTCACGTGCTACGTCACGCCAACAGGCAGAAAAAGAGCGTTCCACACTCGCCGTCATGGCTCCTGGCGGCGCTGACTGACGCTCCCACGTTTACATGTACATATATACCCTATAAAGGGGACGGGGGGGGTGGTCGCCACGGTAGCTCAGTTGGTAGAGCATCGGACGCGTTATTCGAAGGTCGCAGGTTCGGTCCCTGCCCGCGGCAAGCTATCATTTCGTCCACTTTTCTTTCTTCACATTTACCTTACATTTACTACTAAAAACATCCCCTAAACTTTCCTTGGCATTATTGCCTGTTAGTGCTCATTAATACTGTGCATAACAAAGAAAACGAGCCCTTGAAATTAACACTTCTTTCCTTCACTCAGAGCGTACGAAGGTCACTTAGCTCGCTGGAGCGGGCGCATTTTTAAAATGAGCACGCTGTTCAAACAGAAATAAGTAACAACTGTGACACTTGATAGTTCGCGCTCGCCCTGTGTGTGTTCTTTTCGTGCGTCCTTTGCGCTTGAGCGACGCGCTGGAAATTTAGAGCTGCTTCCCGTTCTTCGCGTTACATTCCAATTTTGTTGCTATCGCATTCATTGCTTCGCCGTTGCGGCGAAACTGTGACTTTTTTTTATTACCGGTAGCTTACAACAGCAATTTCGGTTTCCGTATCGAGGGGGGCGGCTTCGCAGCGACGTGTCATCACAAGTTTAACGTCACGGGATAATTGCAACTCACGACGTACTAGCAACAGCTGTCTGTTCGCTGTCACTCGCACGTCGTTCACGTAAACAATGGCGAGTGAATTGTCGTTCAGAGACTGTGACAGTGGTTTCTGCGATTTAGGCCGAAATGCAGGACGCATATATTTCGCAAACCGAGTGGACTGTGTTTACTTGTCGTGATAATGTCCATTGAGGTGGGGCGGGCTTGCAGAAGATGGGTGACGCAAACTTTAAAATCAAATTAAACTATTTTATACGTGTTGTCTGGCTCCGGTGTGTGGAGAACGTTGATAGTGCGCACCATGAAATCGAAAGATGTTCCTTTTGGGGCACCTCAAAATCGTGTCAGTACTCCTTTAACACCAATGGGTACGTACACACTTTTGTATTCGTTCAGTTTCGTCCCTCAACGAGCGCGTTAAGTGACATATCATTTCGAGGGAGTGTCGTATTTCACGTCCTTACCTTGGTTACATTGTGGTCCCTTGAATCCCGGCGCACAGGAGCAGCTCATGGGGTCAGGCTTGCAAAAGACGTGCAGTCCGCAGCCCCTGCGTTCGCTATCCTGTGGACTCAATGGGGAGCACACGCGGTCGCACTGGGCACCAACACGGTTGGGACCACACGCTGTTGAAGTAGAACGAGATGGGGAACACACGATAGTACGGCATCGGGTATTCGTACGCAAGCACGTCGTTCATAGTAACTTTTAGCGCAACAAAACGACACAAATAAAACGACAGGACACAGCGCTTTGTCCTGTCGCCTTTCTTCTGTCGCTTTGCTGCGCTAAACGTGACTATGGACAATCACCAACTGGCCCGTCAACGCATTGTGTTAAAGCATTTCGTTAGAAGTACGTAAATACTTCACTCTTCTTTGTTACACGTGCCCTAAATTCAGTACTTAACAGAAACAGATATAATCTCTTACTTATTTAGCGAAATAAAAGTTAATTTTTTTCTGATAGTGCCCGCCAAAGCCACATAACCTCCAGCAAGAACGGCAAGTGCCTGGATGTGAGGCCTCCTTTTAAAAAAATAGTGTTTCGCATAAAAGGCCGCGCTTGGTAACTTTCTGTACATACATCTTTCGATGTGGACTCCGGTACATCCTGTTATCTACAGTTTCACTTATTTCCAAGTACAGCGAACGGTCTTCCGTTCCGTTCGGGCACTTTTTCGTACTTCCTTAGAAAAAAGAACAGGAAAAGGACGCGAAAGAGGCGATAGGCGAGGCCCCTAGATTTTTGTTGTTGTGGTTTCTAATGGGGCCGCCTGAGTGGTGCGATTCTGCGTATTCAGTTACGATGGGGAATTCACTCGAACAAGTGTTTATTGAGTTACCATGCTTTGCCATAAGTGGCCATGGTAAATCAGCTACGAATGATGCTAACAGTGACTGGTAGCTTTCTACCGTTGACAATTTCATGCGCTAATAGACAGTTATAGTTTAGCGGGCTTAACGGAATAGCGGGCTTACCGGAATAGCGGGACCGAAATGCGCATGCGCAGTACCGTACGTGACCCGTAGCGTTTACCGTACGCACGCTATTTTTCAGATTTAGCGTTAGTGTGTTTGCGTGGTTAACGTAGTGTACGTAAAACATGGCGGCGGTTTTCGACGCCCGCTTCGAACTGAATTTAGCGTTGATGTGGACGGATCCACTTCTTTCGTAGCAAACAACTGTGCGAAATTGCTTCGCTTGCCTTCAGGTAGCTTCGACGACACGGTATTACAGATAACTTGGCGTAGTTCTTGAGATCGCTTCCCATTTCGAACGTCCCTAGGCCTATCTAGAAGATCGGTGTAAACAAGTCTGCAACATGAAAATTTTCGCTTTTGGTGCTATATTTACTTACTTTTATTTTCACTAAAAAAAGGAGTAATATTGCTGCGTGCGGGGATACAGGCAAGCATTCTCGGTTTTGTTCTTTTCACTTTTTTTAACGCATTCACCAGTCGGGTCAATATTTCGCTATAGGCGCGCCTATATTCGTCAAAAGCTACGTTTAAAGAGTAATTCAACGTATGAATATCTCAGGCAACCTTTCTGAGGCACATCACTGCGGCTTCCCCTTTTGTTTCTACTTTAATTTGGACTTCGCCGAGGTTTGCTTCAAGGACTCCGATCTTGTCGTATCGTAAACGGGTGTTCACCACTCACGGGTGTCGCAGCTGGGTCCGGCGAATCCCGCGGGGCAGACGCACACGCCGTACGTGTCGTGGCACATGCCGCCGTTGCGACACGGAGGACAGTCATCCTGGCACGTCGGGCCGAACTTGCCTCGTGGACAACCTGCGGTTCAGCGGTCAATGTGAGAATGGGCTTGTCGGGCTCTGTAAACAGGCCCAACATGTCTGATCGCCTTCCCCAAAGATAAACACGGACTTGGACAAGCGGCTGTGATGTCACGTACCACGCAAGAGTGACGGACTGTGACGGACTGTGTGTGCTGTGTTATGTGCTGTCTTTCTTTCTCTTTCCTCTTCATCTTTCAGTCTCCCCCATCCTGTTCCCACGTGTAGGGTAGCAAACAGGTTGTCCTGAACTGGTTAACCTCCCTGCCTTTCTTTCTCTACTATTTCTTCTCTCTCTCTTACCCTCTCACCTCCTCCTTTCCCTCCTTCTCACCCTGACTTCCCTTTCCCACCCCTTGCTACTCTGTACTATACATGGCTATGTTTGCTGTCTCTCTTTTTATCTCTTTTTGTGTATTTTTCTATGCACCTCTTTCTCTCTCTGTCTAATTATTCCACTGTATTTCTAACTTTTTCTCTAATTTCCCCCCATTTTTTTATTTCTCTTTTTCTCTCTCGCTCTCTCTCTCTCGCTGTACTTGTTCTCTCGCCTTTTATCTTTTCTCTTCTTTATTATTTTCATCCTCTCTTTCTTTCTCTGTCTATTGCTTTCTCTGTCTTTCTCTCTTTCTTTCCTTTTCTTTCTCTCTATTTTATCTCCTTCTCTCTATCTCTTTCTTTATCTCTCTCTCCCTCTGTACTCGTTCTCTCGCCTCCTATCTTTTTCTCACTTTCTTCTCTTTCTTTTCATCTCTCTCTCTCTGTGCACGTTCTCTCGCCCATCAGAGCTATTGCATTCCCCGCCGGACAAACCGGCGCACGAGTTCTAGGGGCGAAGCAGAAGATGAAGAGGAGGACTAAGGGAGCGCGTGCCCGTTCATGATTATGATAGTTTTCGGAATCGGCAGACACATTACGCCCGGCTTAAACAGCGCCGCTGTTAAAACACCTTAACGCATCACTTTTAACCACAAACCTGACGATGAATTGAGAGACCCAATGCCCCAATGTTATGCAAGGACTATTATTGTCGTCTAAGATACGTATCGAACATTTATATAGAACAAGACATCCTCAGATAAGCATAGAGATGACGGCCTTTAGGTATTTTGGAACGCGTTGACTCTACTACAATGTCGACATATTTGAGACGAACCAGCTGAGAAGACATGACCAATTCCACGCACTATTTCCGTAATTTCTTTCACCGCTTCTAGATATATACTTTTTTCCCTTTAACGACGTATACCGTTACCGCCTATGCGAGGTGCAGTGTGCGCGTGTGCAGCATGGCACACTCCTGTCGATAGGAACGTGAGGAGTGACTGGTACTCTCTGCACCGTTCTTGCAACTTTGTCATTGGTGCCCACGATGACAGGCGAGATGACTGGGGGATCATGCAAACACAAAGGGGTCTACTAACGCCGATACCCTTCCACAGCCAAGACGATTTCCCTCTGCTGACGTGGTCTACCGGAAGGCTGACCTAAGCAATGAATACTATATGCATTGGGAAATTGACTAAAATCTTAATTACAGCATCGCGCCCACACACAATTGAAATAAATATACACAGGCTGTCGACATCCCCACGTTATGTCACGATTCTTCTTTTACGTATTCTATCAGACCCCATGCTGGTTTGGACTGTCCTCCAAAATCACTGAGGCCAAATAATAAGAAGAAGGAAACAGAAAGGGTGCTCAATATCGGGATGCGACCTACCGGCCACGACGAGCCGTATCCAGGCGTGCAGTCTGGCGTCTCTCTGTCCGCGGTAGTGGCACTCGTAGACTCCCGCATCCGCATGCTCGACGTTCACTATCGTCACCGTCTCGCTGCCCTCGTACTCCGGAAGCTCCATCCCTTCGAGCCGCCACACCAGGGGCTCGGCGAGGTGCTTGCGCTTCGTGACGCTCAGGTGCACAGTTTCGCCCACGTGAACCACCACGTATGCCTGTGGCCACGCACGTGCATACGTGTACGGTTATTGACGAGCTGCAACAATAACACTAGCGCTTCTCTCTTGCGCCAAAGGCAGGCTAGTGTAGCCTAAGGCTAAAGGATCATTCCTATCTGCGACTAGCACCGGTCGCGTGACCATTTGCGACTGGCGATCAAAAAGCGATTCTACGCGACCGATGTTCACATCTGCGTGCGATCTATATACCTGTTGAAGGAAAGAAGATGACTCTTAAGGGCTCGTTTTCTTTGTTAGGCACAATATTAATGAGAACTAATAGACAATAACGCCAAGGAAAGTATAGGGGGTGTTATCTGTAGTATTTAGAATATAAATGTGAAGAAAGTAAAGCGGACGAAAAGACAACTTGCCGCCGGCAGGGACCGAACCTGCGACCTTCGAATAACGCGTCCGATGCTCTACCACTGAGCTACGGCGGCGGTCATCCTCCCGTCCACTTTATGGGGTATATATGTGCATTTAAACCTTGGAGTGTTAGTCAGCGCCAATCGCAGCCATGGCGGCGAATAACCTAACTATATACCCGTTGTCACACAGTATTCCCGACTGCTCGCATTGCCATAGCCCCGTAAAATATGCTTACGTCCCGTTTCTGCACATCTCATCGGTTCAGAGGCTTGCGACTGCAGTCGCGATACCGGAAATTCAGGCAGCGAGCGATTGAGCCAAAGCAGTCGCTTTGCGACCAAAGCGGCCATTTGCGACCGTTTGCGACCAGTCGCACAGTCGCGCGACCGGTGCTAGTCGCAGGCGTGAACGAGCCATAACTCGCTGAGTGTTACAACACAGTGCTGTAGGACAGTGGTACACGAGAACGTTACCCTTAAACTGAATTTCCTAAGGAATTATTAGCTTGAATATGCAAAGACCATTTCTTTCTCGGACGTCCCATCGGTTCCGACGTACAGAAAATGTAAAACAGAAAATGAAGGAACAGTATCAATCAATCAATCAATCAATCAATCAATCAATCAATCAATCAATCAATCAATCAATCAATCAATCAATCAATCAATCAATCAATCAATCAATCAATCAATCAATCAATTCTAAGGTCACAACATGCTGTCTTTTTGGGGCCTTAACCGCAGAGGATTAGTTTTCGTTAGCTGTCCATGGACTTCGTTAAATAGCTCTCAAACAGAGCAGTTGTTTGTCGTGGCAGCTACTTGCTGTGCTTACGGGTTTCTGGAACCATATGTGGACTGAGTCGTTTATATTGAACTCAGAACCAGGTACGGCGGAGCTTGTCACTCACAAAGCGCGCTCACCTTGAGTGAGAGAGAGAAAGAGATAAAAATGAGGGAAAGGCAGGGAGGTCAACCAGAATTGAAACATCCGGTTTGCTACCTTGCACTATAGGGTTAAGGGGAAAAGGAAAGAATGATGGAAAATGAGTGGAGAAAATAGGAGGCGCGCAAAAAAAAAAAAACAATCAAAGGAAAGGTGAGGAGCCGGAGTACTGCAGTCGCTTGACTTGGGACCCTCCTCTGCATACTGCTAACGATGAACCTATCTATTTTTAACGAATAATAATCTGAAACTGAAACTATAGTCTGTACAATAGGCCACTGCCGCTCAAGAAGTTCAGTAAAGCTTTGATAGGTTTCTGATGAGGCGAGAGTCCCTCTCACCTGCAGTGGCTCCACCTGTGCGTCTGGGACGGGCGGCAGCTTGAGCGTGTCCACCACTGTCGGTATGCCGCCGGCATCCACGCGGCACGAAAACCGACCGGTACGCGACAGGCCCGCGCTGCCGGGCATGATGAGGACGTGCGCCTCGGTGCCTTGCAGGAGCTTCTGCGAGGCGCGGGGAAGGCCACCTGGCCGCTCGAACATGATGTGCGCTGCGTCGCGCTCCTCGCTCCAGCAGCGCAGGAGAGAGCGGGCGCGCTTTCGCAGGTGGCCGAACGTGCTCTGCAACGTCAGGTTGGCATCAAACTGCGCTGTAGACAAGGAAGTAAGAAGAAAAGCACTTAGGGAGGAGTGAAAGCCTTGACCTTTATTTAAGCAACAGTTCGCAGGCAACGTAAATATGGGAAAAACTCAGGAGCCCTTTTCCTATCGAGAAAAGGGGGCCAAGCGAAGGTTGGCCTGCCTGATCTTCTTCCTTTCTTTCTTTCTTTCTTTCTTTCTTTCTTTCTTTCTTTCTTTCTTTCTTTCTTTCTTTCTTTCTTTCTTTCTTTCTTTCTTTCTTTCTTTCTTTCTTTCTTTCTTTCTTTCTTTCTTTCTTTCTCCGGCGGAAATGAAACGGTTCTGATCGGTTGAGGTCGTGGCGTGAGGGCGCGCCTACGCAGTTGGCCTTATGCCTAATGTCTCGCGTTCCGGCGCCGGTGCCGGAACGTGAGGTCCACCGTTCATATCCAACCAACAATGAAATGCGGCATTGTGAAATGGCAAGTGACCAAGATAAAATATCAGACTGCCATATCAGAAACGGCCGATTGCCGACAAGCGCACGATCAAGAGAGCATCAATTAACGGCAAATGGCGCATGCAATTCGCATGGGACCGGCACACCTTCGAGGGCCACATTTCTGTACGCTCAAGGCGCCGGGTATTTCGCGTACGACAACGCCACCAACGAAATCTGTAACTCACAAAAAGCTTCGCTTGAAAACGCAGTGATCATGGGCAAACTGTTTTTGCGGACGAAGGGAAGCCTTTCCACACGGACAGCTCTTCATGGGGTTCGAATTTAAGATTATCCACTTAATACTAAGAAAAAATAAAAGCGGTAAGTTGACACTTGTATAGAATAACTGAACAGGATGAAGATGTCCAAGTCACTCAAGTGACCGTTGAAAGACGTAAGACGAAGCCATTCAACGAAGCCGCTTTGCACACTGTGCCTTCAAGCCGGAACGAACTGGAGAAGCATTGCGCATTGCGGAAAAACAGGTCACGAAAAGTTTTTGCGGAAATACTTGAAAACCAGAAACTTCGTAGTGGGAGCACGTGCGAACACAACGTCTTGTTCCCTCTTCTGTTCCCTACGCGTGAATACAAGGTTGAACACTTATATTAAACACGCAGACACGCGAGGAGTGATGTTGTATCGTTTTACTCCACGAACTTATGTACCCGTCTGCATGCACGACTCTCGCAGGATGATTCACGCCGAGTTGAATTGCACAACATGTTGCAACAACGTTTTGAATAGTCGCGAAACAACGCTACTTCATCCATCACACGTACCGATGTTTCCTGCCCACCCCTCCGAGTTTCACCGGCGAGCAAAAATCTTTTGAAAGTGAATGGCGCGTCATATGAGAGCTTCGTCGGATGGAACACTCCAGAACTAAGAAACAAAACAAAACTGGCTTGCTTGCTTCCGCCACAGCAAGTACTCTTTTGTTTCTTTTTTCATGACAGGAGACTTCGATTCACCCTTTACATTCAGACAATAAGTTTCGATTTTAAGCTTTGGTAAAACTCCATCCCCGTGTACTAAACTCAATACGCTTAGCTCTCATGGGAAATGGCCGAACTATATGAGCCACCACGTCGAAGAACATCGCCACAAATAAAAGGCGATCAGAGCTTATGCTGGCTCACGCTTACCCGAAGAAGCATTTGCGTCTTCACCCCTTCAGCGTGAATGCGCAGGTATTCAACAGTACACAACTAAGGCAGTTAATTGGTTCCTCCGGTATTACAAATTCCTCGGCATCCCATTTTATGTAGCATCTTGCAGCATTCTTATATTGTCTGAAACAAATGTGCGCCTTAGGTGAAGACAGTTCTATTAAACAGTTCTATGAAGGTTACCTAATAACGATGACTCAGTGTCCATGGGACTAGAAGAAGCCGCGAAATATTACTCCTTTCCACACGCCTTGTTTCCCAACACTGTCGAATATATCGATTTCGAACGCTTCTAATCCCCTGTACTCGTTAACAGACTTGCCGAGCTGTCCTCGGCCGCTCTTGCTGATGTTTTGTTGCTAGACACCGCCAAAGTTTCGGAGCGCTAATCATGCTACAGGTTCGACGTCATACGCCTCATAGACAGACTCTGCCGCCCGCGAAGGCGTACTAACGCTTGAAAGCTTTCGACATAGAATGCAATGATGATTACTGCGCCGTATTGCGTATTTCTTTAACGACTGCATATTTGAATAAGCGCGTCCCAAATTGCACAAGTGTTGGCTAGTTCCACACACCGACGGACATGCTGTTCAACCTGCAACATCAAATGCGCATTAAGTGCGGAGAGAGAGATAGAAAGAGTTGGAGGGGCATTCGGAAGCACAAAATTAGCAAAACCGCAAACGCGTCATTGTATCCAAGCTCAATCGCGACCTCTTGCTTCGCTTAATGCTTTTGCTGCATAGCTTTCAAACAGTGTCTTCTCAGCTTTCTGGATTGAATTTTTCGGCTACGACATGAACACAGCTAATCCGCTTCTTACTGCTCAAATATTTGAGCAAAAGAAAAAAAAAGAGAGAGAGAGAAAAAGACCCTACGACACTAGTTTCCCGAAACGAGTGCGTCCACACAACAGTCTCGTCACAGCACACGTTCTTTCTTGCCTGGTGCCGATGACGCCGTTCGCGCGCAAAATAAAAGTTCTATTATTTTCTTGCGGGTTGGGAGGCCTGCATGGCGCAGCTTGTACGTTTGTATCAGCAGGGCGCACAGCGCCGGTCCTGTGGAAGCTACGCATAGCGTGTCGCTGAAGCACAAGCCGACGCCGGCTCCTTACTTACCGTGACACACGTGTTGCAGCAGTACGACAGATGAGAGTACTCCAAGAACGAGGAGCCGTCTCGAAGCCATGGCGGTGACTCAGTCGGTCGGAGAAACAACGGCGTCAGTTTTTTTGTCGCGCGCGCGCGCCGCTTGTCGCATGCGTCGTCTTCGCGCGCCGGAAAGGCTCACTTCCTCGCTGGTGCGCTTTTTTGCTGTTATTTTTCTGCTCTCCTTTCGAAGACAGTTCCGCCGGTCGGTGAAAACGTGATTATATAAGAGTTGCGCAAATTGGCGCCCCATGCGTTGGGATTTGCCGTTGGCTACTTCCACCGGAACGCCCTTTGAAAGGTGCATGGCGCAATGCAAAGCAGAGTCTGAAAAAAAAAAAAGGCACTGCCTGGTGCATGCGGATGATGTTAAAGTATCAGGCAGCCAAAACTTTTGTTTGAGTATACCTTTGCTGTGAATAGTAAGAGAGCGCACAAAACCGGTAGTTAGCATGCTTCTGATGGAAGGTGTGTATGTATGTGTTAAAAGAACGGCCTCTTTAGGTAAAATTGAATAATTACACAGTTAGAGGCGCATTTTGGTGTAGTTCTTTACACTCAGGCCCACGGGCACTATTCAGCAAAGGTGCTCATGCTGTCTTCGAGTTTACGAAGGACATCAATCTTTCCGATCGAGTTCTCTGTAAATGGAACTTAGTCGTATACGCTGAAACATCAGCGCTGGACCCTAATTCACTACTCCCTTCTGGACTCTGTGGGGCGCACCTGGAATGCCAGTATAGATGAAGCAAATCATGGCAAATGAGCGTGAGCGCGGCTGCTACCATCACTGAGGTTGCTATCGTCAAGCTGCCGAGTTCGGCTGATACGCAGTGGCTGCGGTGCCAATCTGTGGCATAGTAGGTTTGCCTTGGTGAAATGGCACACCCAACTTCGGAGGATGGGTCATGGTGACAAAAAATTATGTTGGAATTGTACATGCATGATATGAATGACAGCTTTCTTCTATTGATAGCCACTTCTTTATCTTTATTCCTTGCTCCAGGTTCAGCTAATACACGTGAGTTCATGCATATCTCTCATCCCTTTCTACAGTGTGGTCCGGAACGGACCACACTGTAGTCATGACTCTTTTTCCGATAGGGTTCCGCGTGATAATTCTGCAGCGCAGTAACATTTCGTAACGGTTGCAAAAAGTCTACGGGCCATATGACGCATAAGGAGCACGTTGGACCGAGGTGCCGTTGCTATTGAAAGACGCAGCGCCAGTTTATCGCCGAGCCCCACGAAACTTCCATGTCGCCGTCATTGTCGGCTGTCCGTCGTGTTGTCTTGAGCAGAAAAAGAAAGGCACGCGAGCACGGACACAAGAGAAGAGAAATAGACGATACAGAAGTAATTTTAAACGCACACCAAAATTTGATGAGTGCGCCGTTTTATGCCGACACGAAAACGAACAAATGCGTCTTAATGTGGAGACTTGTACCAGTACCAGTGCAAGCGTATGTGTGTGCCAGCAGGGGCGTAGCCAAGGGGGGGGGGGGGGTTGGGGGGGTTCAACCCCCCCCCCCGAAATTTTTCAATTTTCCTTGCGTATATAGGCACGCACACATACAAACGCACGCACGAACATACATAAAGTATGGTTGAACCCCCCCCCTCCCCCCGAAAAAAATTTCTGGCTACGCCCCTGTGTGCCAGCCTCTGATTATCCTGCATAAAGAAGGAATGTCATGCTTAAATCTCTCACGTAGACCAGCACGTGTGCCAGACGAACGGGTGGCGCTGCCGTTATTGAGCATGCGCAGATAAGTTTCGTATCTACTTTCTTTTCCGTCCCAGTGCGACCTTTCAGTTGGTAATCGACGTTGGTATTTGTTTCTTTTCTGCTGTATACATGTTCGCACGCCCTGCTCCTACGATGACTCCCTACCAAAGGCCCCAACTTTCTGTTGTCCTGTGTGTTCCTCGTACACATGAACGTGCGGCACTGTTTGGCCTGGTTCTGTTTGTTGTTGTTGCCCCAAAAGCTAGTTCTTACCAGTTTTTACTGCTGCTTGGCGCCATCCCCAGACTAATACATTCCCCAGCCGTGCACTTCGGCACACTTTTTACCCAACACAGTATCCCGACCTATGTCCTTCATGTGGGGAACACCCAAGCTTGTACCATTCCACGTGGGAATGCTCCAAACAAACCGACCTACCTAGAATACCCAATTCCTCCCCCTCCCAGTGGGAATCCGCTCTTTCCAGCACCGCCCTGGACGACGTCCAGCGAAGACTGACTGACCGGGCCAGCACCTTCTACTACTACTACTACTACTACTACTACTACTACTACTACTACTACTACTACTACTACTACTACTACTACTACTACTACTACTACTACCACGAGAGGGATTGGCTACACTTTATAATTAATAAAGAATGAGTACTGTAGGAAAGAATGAGTATCGCAGCAAGCACAGGACTGGGTTGATTGGAGGAACATGGGAGAGGCATTTGCCCTGCAGTGGGCGCAGTCAGGCTGAATACTATCATGGTGATGATCGTCAAGTCATACAACCAGACATTTATCCCAATGACAAGTGCCCCATACGTAACGGAAACAATGCTACAGTCAAACACATGCTCTGGGAGTGATAGGCAAGGCGCACGTGCATAACCCCGATGCTGCCTCGACCAGATGCGAGACAGCATCTACACAATCCACACCTGATCCATTAACTTTGAGCAGTCCATGACGCCGCCGCCAGGCTTGGTGTCCCGGTCCCAGCGTGGGAGCCCAAGGCGCGCAACGCACCTCCTTGTAGGATTTCAATAAAGGCTTTCTTTCAATCCAATCCAATCGCGTTCCGTCAATGGCGTAATGATCTTTGTCTTCTTGTTTTGATTTCTTTTGTATCCTAGGGAAACTGGCTCATACCTACGAGAGGGATTGGCCACACTCTTCTTTCTCTCCTTGGGTGCTTCTTCTTCGTCCGTTTCGAATAGGCCACCACCCGACAAGTAAATTGTCATCACGTTTCGAGGAGATCACCCAAAGGTGGCAGATGGTGTGCAAGTTAAAAAACTAAACCTGATGTCTTTTCCGAGACTCGTTGCAAGCGACTCGGCTACGGTGGCTGTCGGTTGAAATGACCATCTAACCTTTTCCGAAAGCTAACCATCGTGAAAGTGGGCTGGAGCGACACCGCACGGCCGATCCTTGTTCCACCGACTTCCAAAAGGAAGCGGGGCCTTGCCGGTCGGCCCCGCTACCAGCAGTCAGGCTACGCTGGCCTCGACTGGCGCCCCTGAGCGGCTCGGACGAGCGGGCAGCCGCACGGTCGACGGCGCACGTCCACGGACCGCGCCGCGACGGTAGATCCACGCCCACCTCACTTGGCTTTGCCCTCGCCGCCTCAGCGATGAGCCGCTACTACTGGTGAGCCAAAGGCTGCGCTACCGCAATGCAACGTGCGCGCATTAGTGCTTCTGTTGAACTATCACACTCTCAAATCGCGTGTCGCAGTCCCCTTTAAGAAAAATGTCGAGAAGGCAATAACGATGCATGAATGTAATTGAAGCGTACGTAAAAGGAGGCACGCATCGAGAAGACGACTTTACGGAAGGAAAACGAGGCACTTGGTATTTGATACTGCCAGCACTCGTGGCCGTAATTTTGGACTTGCCTCCACAACGAGCAAGGATCGAAGGTAGTTGTCATTTAGAAGCTTGACTACTGGGCCAATTGGTGCATCATTGTGAAATCGCTGAGCCCTACAGGAAGAAACGTTGCGGACAGGATAGATGCTCATTGGACGCTCGGTTGTCATTTCTCAAGTTTAATAGTGATGCTGGAGGTGACAATCTTCAAAGGCACTGCCGTATATCTTACATTTTCTTCCTGATTTGTGCTTGAGGACTTTAACAAACCGTAAGCCTCTAACGTGAGGGATATGACGTGAAGCCCTGCGTTGTGCTTTTACGCACATCGTCTATTTTCACGATGAGCGACATGGCGCCGGTGAAGGTATTAAAAACGATTACGTTTCGGTTTCAAGCTGTTGAGCACGTCAGTACCACACTATCATGGAGTGAAGCCCAGAATTACGTAGGATGATGACAGGATTAGACAGGAAAAAGGTTTGTACTTAAACAATGAGTAACAGCTCAAGATGCAGGACAAGTGAGGGAACAAACACAATTGAGGGCTCGTTCGTTCCCTCAATTCCCCTGCATCTTACGCTGTTGCTCGTTTAAAGAAAAGACATCATATACCAAACGTTCCGACTTCACATTGTATTACAGTCGATATTGTATTGCCGTTGAGTTGAATACATGTCACTGTTGTAAAATGCTCGTGCTACATGTTCTGACCAGAAAATGCTCTGTGTGGCTAAGAAGGCTTTGAAGCTTGCCTGGGGGTTTTTATTACATATGACTGCAGTAACATCTCGTTCGCAAGTACATATATTTGAGGCTGATAACATTGCATGCTGCATGGAGAATCGATGTTGTCTGCTCTTTCAGCTCGGTGCTTGCAAGCAGTAGAGTCTTCACTGTAAAACTCATTGATGTGCATTCTTTTCTCTAAGTTGGCAAACGAACAGATGGCAGTAGGCCTTTAGCCTTATGTAACGCGCGCACATTTAAATAACAGATAAAGAGCTCCTAGGCACGCTAGCTTCGCTCACTTTGTTCGAACTTACCTTTCACCTTCGTGAATGAACAGCGAGGGATTGGGTAATCCGTCGCTGTAACGTTGCATTTATATAAATCCAGATTTCAAAATGCAGCCTGACCTGCTGCCTGTCGGATGGAGTGACACATATACACAGTTTGATGTCAGGCTTATTGTGTCACACGCATCTTTTACACCAGCTGCCGAGTAGCAACCATGCTGCGACTAACAGAGTGGCAGCACGTGTATATGGAGCCGGTGTAACAGCGTTTCCCTGTACGCAGGCCCTGTTGGAGACGCAGCCTAAGCTCTCAGAGTCCAGCGTTGGCCAGGCAGAAGTGAGACACGCGCCGTCGAGTGCTGGGCCCTCCCGTAGCTCAGGCCCGGACAGTCGGCGAATGACGGTAGCGTTCGCCGGTGCTACTGGTAAGAATTTTTTTTCCATTAACGCGAATAGGCAAACGTGATTTTCGCATGATATGACGCGCCTTGCTTACGTTTGACAATACGACACAGGGACATAAGCAGCGAGGCACCCTATGCACTGCGCTCGAGACAAGCGTTGAACACAGTGAGCAGACGACACATTGCGGCGCTTGCTCGGGTCACACGCGTTCGCATTGAATAGCATACTTGCAGTTGTAATGCAACGTGCACCCGCCGCGGTGGTCTACACTGGTTATGGTGCTCGACTGGAGTGAATGTAGAATTTAGCTATAGGATGTAAGATGGTATGCCCGGTCGCAATGTACGCAAGTGTTTCAGTGGCACGTGGCACGTTTCGTTCTCGTCGCACTAAAAGACGGCGTAATTATTTATCCATGCATCATGCGTCAGACGACACGTCGGAAACGTGGTTAACCGTTCTGTTGAAAACCTGTTGTAATGTGTTTCCAACCTGCAGTGTCAGAAGTCTGTTTGAAGCTTTTTGAATGTCTTGGACGTATGAAGCTAATTCGAAGCTTATCGGGTGTCTTGGTACTAGAAGTCGTACCATATATAAGATAGTTTGAGCTCGAGTTTTCCTAATTATCGAAAGGCTGCTAGATCGATATTAGATTACCTTGAGATAACTTGTGTGGTTTATGTTTAACGTAACAAAACTGGTACACCGAATTAGGTACGCAGTAGTGGAGTGCTCTGGAATCATTTTGACCTCCTAGGCCGAATCTACGGTACACGAGTGGCTTTGCATTCCGCCAGGCCCCTGACCTCGCTCTAAGTAATGCTACGGTCTTAGCCCCTGGGGTACCGCAGCCGGTCGGTTGGGTTTGACATGCGCGTGTCTTCTATAAACTAATGAAACACGTGATGACGTCTCGGATACGTGGTTTCTCATCCTGTTGGAAACATGCCTTCTATAAACTAATGATACACGTGATGACGTCTCGGATACGTGTTTTCTCATCCTGTTGGAAACATGCTGGAGCTGTGTTTGGAGGTTGTTGAAACGTCTTGTCCGTTGTTGCTGAATGTCTTGTTTGTACCGGGAGTCGCACGATGGAATAAATGGCTCGTAAAAACAAGAAAATTCGACGACGCAAACCACCGAGAAAAACATGTGGTTAGCACTCTAAATGACACTGACACATGTGTGTCAAGCCACACGTTTTTGAGTCACGCCTCTGAAAGATGTCCGTTCTTCCTCTTGGAAGCCTGTTAGAAACTTAGGTGCGTCTGCTGGTGCGAAGAGCTAGTCTGAGAAATAGGTCGGCACTCTTACTGGACGCTCGCTCGTATTCACCCACTGGTATTCTTGCGAACTATCTGTTAGCAGCTAAAACTTTTCTGCCCTCTGAGATATCGTCGGCACTCGTGTTCAGTAACACTCGGAAGCATTCACTTGCGCTCACAGTCGATTCAATTCTCGCACACCGGCTCCCACTACAGCTAATATTCGCGTCCATTCCTATTCACCAGCACACGTAACCCGCCCACGTACGGACGTCCACTCCAACTCGCCGACTGCCACTCACGTAAATATCCACGTCTGGTCAAACTCACTAACAGTAATTCATACGCACGTTCGCTCACATCCTTCGTTATCCACTGACGCTCTGTTGGTGGCCTTTGAAATGAGTGTGGAGGGAGGTTGAATAAAACCCGCCGCGGTGGTCTAAAGGTTATGGTGCTTCACTGCTGACCCGAAGGTCACGGGATCGAATCTCCGGCCGTGGTGGCCGCATTTCGATTAAGGCGAAACGCTAGAGGCCCGTGTGCATATATTTAAGCGCACGTTAAAGAACCCCAGGTGGTTGAAATTTCCGGAGCCGTCCACTACGGCGTCTCTTGTAATCATACCGTGGGTTCGGGACTTAAAACATCAACAATTATATAGTTGGAATAAGTCGTACTCATGAATGAGTACGCCGGCCTATGAGTCCGACGAGTTTTCGTGAGTCTGGTATAGACGAGAGGGGGTTTGTGTGTGTCACGTCTTCCTTTGTCCGTGTTTTTTCGTGCGCTATAATCTTCAGTATGACATACCAACACGCCCAAAACGCCACGCTACTGGGCTTGTCGAGTTGCACAACCCTTCTTGGTTCACGCAGGTGCATCTTTGGTAGTGGCCACCGGTGCGTCAGCCCCGAGCTCTGCGCGCCGGTGATGTCCGGGGCGCCGCCAGACAAGCCCGGGTCGTCGTCTGACAAGCCCGGGTCGTCGTCCGACAAACACGGTGGGTCGGACAGGCACGCGTCATCGAGCAGGTCCGATGACAAGTCCAAAGAGAAGGCGCTCGAGAAGACGACCGAAAGGTCCGTCGCCTCCACAGAGAGGTCATCGAGCTCGCACCACCACCACCACAGGAGGCATAGTCACTCGTCCCCCGGAAAATCGTCGTCCAGGTCCTCGCCGTCGAAAAGCAGAGGGCGCCGCGATCCCATTCCCCTCGGAGCGGCGGCCTCCACCGACCCCTACGATGGTCAGGCACTGCTTTCAACTGCAAAAGAGCGTCTTTCTTTGCTCGCCATCGCTATAGAAAGCACGCAACGCGCCGATTCTGCTGCTCCTCACACTCACTCACTCACTCACTCACTCACTCACTCACTCACTCACTCACTCACTCACTCACTCACTCACTCACTCACTCACTCACTCACTCACTCACTCACTCACTCACTCACTCACTCACTCACTCACTCACTCACTCACTCACTCACTCACTCACTCCTCACTCACTCACTCACTCACTCACTCACTCACTCACTCACTCACTCACTCACTCACTCACTCACTCACTCACTCACTCACTCACTCACTCACTCACTCACTCACTCACTCACTCACTCACTCACTCACTCACTCACTCACTCACTTCAGTCATTAAAGGCGTTATTTCTTGATATAGAGATGTAGGTTTTAATGATGCAAAAGAGCGTAGCGTAGACATGGGTAAACTGCTAGAATACAACAGATGTAAAACCCTTACTAGCTTTAGCAGGCAATAAGTTTCGCCTCTCCATTTCAGAGGACAGGTAATCATCACCATCATTACCAACATCATAACTTTTGCGTGAGAGGCGACAGAAAAAAAAAGAAATTTTCTAAGCAGGAATGAACGGCTTGGCAATGTAATTACAGCAGGCTTGACGATGTGCGCAAACCGCTATGACAGCAGGCCGTCAAAGGTTAACTCACAGTTGTTAAGTGACTGCCATAGGAGAACAAATACCAGTTCTAGTGCGCCAGATCAATAATAATTAAAAAAAAACACGAAATGATTCTTTTCGTAGTCTGTCGGGCACGTCTACATGTGCGCTTCGCATTGAAATAAATCCCCAAATTAAAATGAAAACTGCAACTCATTTAGGCACACATAATAAGTACTCATAGCCACGCCGTACTGTTTAAAGGGACACTAAAGAGAAACAATGAATCGGTTTAGATTGATAAATTGTACTATGAGAACTCTAATGTCGCTAATTTGACCATCATAGGTTTATTAATAGAGGAGAAAATGAAGTTCAAAGTTTCATTTTTGAACTTCGCGCCGAAATCTCCGCGCGTGACGTCACTGATTTCAAAGTGTATTTATCGTATTTTGGCGCCATTGGCTCAACAAAATTTCCGCACACTTGGTATATAAAGTCTATGGCCCCCTCAGAGGACAATGTACTTCATTTTTACCGATTATGAAGTACGCAGGCCATACTAGTCGCCGTCAAAATATGTGACGTCATGGCGAATGGTGCGGAAATTGCAAGGTGGCGTCGCCACCCACATTTTCTTTTTGTGCATTTGTCCTCTCGTGGCCAGTGTGGTGTTTTTAGTATCGTGAAACAGTAGTTTACTAGTGTGTGAAGAATCGTTTTGCTCTTTAGTGTCCCTTTAAGTAACATTGAAACGTTCGCGGTTTCGGGAACTCCGGAAAATAATCGATTTCTCTAACAATACCATGAGACGATTGACGCGTGCGCCACGTCGAACAACAATTCTTGCCTGTATGCATGCCACAGACGCCAAGCATGTAGTGCGTGTGATTACTGTTCTTCGCACCTCACGTGCCCCTTAGCGAAAGTTGCTACGAGAAAGAACGCTCTATTTTCCCGCAATATTATAGCCTAGGTGATCAGCCCAGAAGTCGTAATGAAACAGCTTGTGCCGTTTCTTCGGCCAAAGTATTATAAATCAAATGTCATGTTATGTCACCGTCGTCGCGCTGACGCCATCACCTTTACTGCGTCACTAACGTGACTGTTCCCATTAATCAATCTTATCCCTAAATTTGGTAAAAGTTTCCGCCGTGGTGGTCTAGTGACTGTGGTGCTTGCCTGCTGACCCGAAGGTCGCGGGATCGAATCCCGGTCGCATTTCGTTGGAGTCGGTACGCTAGAGGCCCATGGGCTTATATCTAAGTACACGTTAAGGAACGCGAGGTGGTCAAAATTTCCAGAGCCCTCCACTACGACGTTTCTCATAATCATATCGGTGTTTTGGGGCGTAAACTAACAGTTATTGTTTGGTAACGGCATGCGGAACCACAAGCAATGCGGGGTCTTGCCCTGCGAGATGCTTCGCGTCACAACGACGGCCACAGTGCGCGGAATTTTACAAAGGTATGCTTCCATATTGCTAGCGAACACGCACAAAGGACGACATAGAAAGAGACAGGACAACCGCTAGTTATGGAAGCATACAATCAATACCAACTAACCCAGCTTAATAGATTTTACAAAGGTGTTTCTTTTTCTTAAATTTTTGCAGCTGCCTACGAAGAAGACATGGAATCGGATAGTGAGTATCATTTCTAAGCAATACTGTTATCTCATTGTCTGTTCTGAAAGAGCAATATTGTGACGTGGCTATGACGGCGAAGAATGCAGAAGACGAACGCGTAAAAAAAAAAGGATTGAACTCTTTGTTGGGCTAACTTGTGCCCGACAAAACAACACGAAGGGTGATGGCAGCGCACACATCAGACTAATATCGTGCGCTCAGTGGCGTTTCATCTTTCCATTACAGCCCGCGCTTGTGCTCTTACAGACACGTAGAATGCAACAAAACGGTTAGTCTACCGAACGAGGCCTATACTGCGGTGATGTCTTGCTCGTAATTCCCAACTTTACCGTCCGCTTCTCTATATAAGATTTTGGATGATAATTAAGACTCTTCAAGGAAGTAGTCTCTGACCACTTCCACTGATCTTTATGAAACGGTTGTGGAGTGGTAGATGTGGGTACACCCTCATGCAAAAGGAAATGGGAGGCGTAATGTGAAGAGGCAGCTGGAGGACTGCGATTCAGACTACAGTAGAAACACTCGTGGCCGACAACATTAACCGAGGTTTGCAAAAAATAAGTTGAGCTTGTAAGATGAACGAGGGTAAAGCGCAAAAAAAACGAGAAAGAGAACGTCGTTGACTAGTGCGTACAAACGAGGGCTACACGCTAACGCGCCATTCTCTGATGTCCCTCCCTATACTCTGACTCCATCATTGCGTCCGTGTTTTGAAACGCGGCGCCGATTGGTGGTTCGGAAAATGCTACGGTGTTATAGAGAAGCTCTGGATTGAACAGAAAGATGTTGAATGTTTTTTTTTTTCATTGCGATAGCAAATATATGGAATACAGAGGCACATTTTTGCCGTCGCCGTCGTCGTCATGTTCCGTATAAAGTCTAAATCGATAACATCGCTCTGGGCGTCGTATGTTCTATGTACGAGTGAAAGCTTGCACGAAGGTTGCCGACGGGCGCGCCTCAAGCAGAGATGAAACGCGCCGTCGGCTCCGTCGAGCGAAGGAGCATGAAGGGGTGCGGATGGGGGGGGGGGGGTCTGCGTCAATCGGACAGCAACTGCGAACTTTTATCAAACCGGCGCAGACAGACACTATCGCTACAGAGTTTAGCAGACGGCTCATACCTGTGCTCTCACAGCTAATTCGCAATGAAGCACGAAAATAGAAGGCAGGAAAACCACTTCGCTGCCTGGAGCGGCCGTATTTCCTTACGCCAATGCTTTGTATAGTTACGCCAGATGGGATCCTAGAGGAGTTAGCTGCTATCCTTACTTGGTATAACATTCCAATTAGTTGCTATCGCATTCATTGCTTCACCCTTGCGGGGAAACTGTGACTCCTTTTTTTGCCTTCTTCGTAGTAGACAACTTGGAAGGCCAGAGGGGCATTTTTACTCACCTGCTGTCGCAAGTCTACATTGGCATGGACCTAACCAAGGTCACCTTGCCCACTTTCATTCTGGAGAAACGCTCCCTGCTCGAAATGTACGCCGACTTCTTCGCCCACCCCGAGCTGTTTGTCAGGTGAGGCACCGCAGGTGTAAGAGACCGTTAGGATAAGGAATTTACAGTGCTTATGGATTCGCTATAGACCTCAGGTATACTCCATTTTCTTGTTACGCTTTTCTCTTGTTTCTTCTTTAATGTAAAGGCCGTCTTTCTAAAAAAAATGATAGAGGGATTACAATAAATATTTAGGATGTTACGATAGACATTGCACCGATTTTGAGGATTTGTACTTCAATTAGGCGCGAGGAAATGGGAAGTCGAAAATATAATTTAGGGACTCATTTAACAGGTCTTTTAGCTCTGTCATATTGAGATCCCTACACATCCAAACAAATTGTTTGCAGAGAGCTTAAGTCAACAGAAGTATCATAACGCCTTCGTTGGACGTGCTACGGACTATGTAGAATAAAAAAAAATATGTTCCCTTTGTGCAGACTGTCTGAAGAAAATTTGGCGTAGGTTAGATCGGTGTAAGCCCTTGGAGTTGATTTCAAAACTATTCCTTTAAATTTCTTTGTGAGAAAGCCGTTCGCCACTTGCGAAGAAAATCGAAGTCAACCGCAACCATCTGCCCAAGCTGCGCCGATCATGCTAATGTGACAGTGATTTTGCCACACGTATTAATCTGGTCTTCGGCGGTACAATTTGCCAAAATTTCCAGTTACAGCCTCGTTTGACGATTCACAATAGACTGGCGTTGAGTGCAAGTTTAAACACTCCTGACAAACTTACGCGGCAGCGCCGCCACTCAGTTTTTTTTTTCTGCAAGCTCTTGATGTCCTAAAAAGCCTTAGCTGACTTTTACGACTGTTTGAGCTGGAAGTCCGAGCTTGGAATCTGCTTGTCAAGCCTAGTTTTGTTTTGGCTCTTCTGTAATAGAAGTGGATACCTTGAAAATCTCCGTAACAGTGCCATGTATAGTGCCTGCGTGTTTTGTAACTCGGTAAACTGTACAATGACGCAAATGATTAAAGTTGTGCATCGAAAGTGCTTGGTGGCTAGCCTTTAATTTAGGTACACGGGCACTGAAATCGTGGGCTGCGAAGCAATACGGTACTGTAGAAGCCAGAAGGCCAGGCAGCTATCAGATCGTATTCCCCCCGAGCAAGCATGTTTTCCAAACTAACAGCCTCGACCAGAGACTAACAAACTATTTTTTCCACTCTACACTTGTCCCTGCTTTTCCTTTCTCTTACTTTTCCATTTCTCTCTCTAAACCGTAGAGCTTAGAATTATAGAACTATAGAGCTCTCTAAATCATGAGGCATGAAATTCCCGCAGTAACAGTATCTGAAAAGCCCTTGTGGTGATTTTGTACCTTCGCTGGAATGTGGTGGTGTGAACGTCTTTAGAGCGAGAAAAGCAGTCTGCGGACGAGAGTTTTGGTGTGGAAAATATTCTTGCGGAAAAGCCACTTACAGCACCTTGATATGTCAATTTGACAAACTGAACGAAACATGGAGAACTTATCAAGGGCTCCTTTTCTTTGTTAGACACAACCTAGTGATAGCAACATACGATGAAGCCAAGGTTGGTATAGGGAACGTTATCTGTGGTCTTTTAACTGTAGTGTAGTAATTATGATATAAATTTGAAGAAATTCAAGAGTACGAAAGCACAAACTTGCCGCTGGTAGGGACTGAACCTGCAACCTTCGGACAACGCGTCCGATGCTCTACCAATCGAGCTACAGGGCGGTCGTCCTCCTGTCCACTCCGTCGGTATTTAAGCGCACGTAAACTCGAACTATTACGAATATGTTCTCCGGAAATCTGCAACGTCAAAAGTCTCAGAGTAGTGCGGACGTACGAAGGAGACCCACATGATGTTTCTACACGGGAGAATGTGCTTGGCAGTATGGGTACCGTTGTTAACAAGAAAGCAACGTGTGTCGTCCGATGTCCGGCCATGCTCGCAGCATCGTGGACCGGGGCAACGCCAAGGAACGCATGGTGGAGGTTGTGCGGTGGTACCTGTCCGCCTTTCATGCTGGACGGAAGGGAGACTTGGCCAAGAAGCCTTACAATCCGATCTTGGGGGAGATCTTCCGCTGCTACTGGAGGATCGGCGACAAAGCAGGGGTCAGTGTGCATACGCTCTGTGTCTCTTCATTTTTTGTGTATTTGGCTGTGTACAGCGAGTGCTTAAATCGTTTACTTAGAGTTGATTAGATCGGTGTTGCAGCAATGGTGCGAATAAGTGTACGCGCTTAAAGCCAGTTGCGTATTTCTAGAATTAGTCTTCGCTTAAGTAAGGATGATTCGCTCAAGTGAAAAAGCCCGGGTAAAGGCTCCTAACGGAGGCGTTACCTAGTCGGACTTCAAACGCCGGCCTATTCCATATAACCCTACACCACTTATAAGCAGTTTTCTGATGGCACCCCGAATAGTAATCGCCCCACTGATCTTTCACTCACTACCGACCCCAACAAAACCGCCGTTACCAAGCACCGAACTTCATTCGCATAGTTAGCGCGGGTACCAATACTCTAGTCATCATAAAAGTTTATCAATTTCGCCGCATTAACACTCCTATGGCCCCTATGACAAATGCATAAGTCAAACGCTGGTTTTTGAATGAGATACAGCGACATAAGGCGGCAAGCAGTTTACGACAGTCTCTTTGCAGTTTAGGATATGACGTTTAACCCTTGTCTAATTGTGCGTTTGCATTGCTGGGCAGTACAGCGACCCCAGATCCTTTGTGACAAAGTGTTGAACAACCTTGCGATATCGCATGAGGTCACAAATCCCAGTAACAACCTATCATTATATTTTTCGACGTCAGATTACAGAGAACCATATCTGAGTGCATGGCAGCCAACCAATGACTTGAGGTCTTGTCAGAATTACATAAATGCACGGTAAGATCCTGATCAGAGGTCGTCCTGTTATCGCAGGATCCCGTGCCCGACGGACCGGTGCCCTGGGCTACCACGAACGACTTGTGCTTCATCGCCGAGCAGGTGTCCCACCACCCGCCCGGTAGGGTGACGAAATGTTTTTTTTTGTTCGCTCATTGCTTCTATTGAGTGATCTAAACATTGATCGCTACGCGAGTGGATGCGACCAAGCAAGTACGACGCAGCGCACCTCGAGTCAACAGTTCCCCAAAACGAGCATACACTGCGACGTTAAGGTGGTCAACACAGTGGTGGTGTATTTACACGGGAGGCCTGGTGGTAATCGCTCTGAAGGAATGTCCTCGCTAGCTAAATCCCGGTCACGTACGTGAAAAACAACCTAACGCAACCGACGGAAGCACACTTGACGCGAAAGCCACCTATCAGATGTATGCTGCACATGCACAGGGGCAGTCCGTCCTACCGCCGGACATATGATGTTGGACGTTCAGGATACAGAGAGTTCCAGCAGATATGCCTACGGTGTATAGCTTGAGAAGTGTGTCTCAACAAGGAACGCTGATCGGAGGCCACGACACTGACATGACGCATTGTAACCTTGAGCGTGTAATTGGGGCGCCAATCGGCGCATGTGACTAAAGTTTGTGAACACATTTTTGATTAGACGAACAACCATCCACTTTGTTAGAGATCTTATCCATCTAACGTTCCTGATGCTATCGGTCGAGTGGCCCGTGCGGTGTGGAAAACAAGGGTTGTCTAAATTGACTGCGGTAGCTGTAGCTCAATTTGGCGGCCTTGACCAGCTGGACTTATAGACGTACTAATATATCACCTTTGATAAGCGTTTGTGCCTTGCACATGTCTGTACCGAGGCACGAGAAGAAGTTCAAGCTTTTGCGGTGTCTTCACGATTGAGAATCGCTCAAAATGAAATCGTTGTAAACGTTTCGCTTGTGACGCAATCTCACAGTTACATCTGGCGATGGAGCTCTGAGTTTTCGTAACAGAGAGTTCCAGCAGATATGCCTACGGTGTATAGCTTGAGAAGTGTGTCTCAACAAGGAACGCTGATCGGAGGCCACGACACTGACATGACGCATTGTAACCTTGAGCGTGTAATTGGGGCGCCAATCGGCGCATGTGACTAAAGTTTGTGAACACATTTTTGATTAGACGAACAACCATCCACTTTGTTAGAGATCTTATCCATCTAACGTTCCTGATGCTATCGGTCGAGTGGCCCGTGCGGTGTGGAAAACAAGGGTTGTCTAAATTGACTGCGGTAGCTGTAGCTCAATTTGGCGGCCTTGACCAGCTGGACTTATAGACGTACTAATATATCACCTTTGATAAGCGTTTGTGCCTTGCACATGTCTGTACCGAGGCACGAGAAGAAGTTCAAGCTTTTGCGGTGTCTTCACGATTGAGAATCGCTCAAAATGAAATCGTTGTAAACGTTTCGCTTGTGACGCAATCTCACAGTTACATCTGGCGATGGAGCTCTGAGTTTTCGTAACCATTCGTAACCATTCATGATAATCGGCATAGGGCCCACTGTACGCTATCACAAAAGCTGAAAGCGTGCTACTTCATTTGAATAAAATGTGGACTACAAAATGAAAGCTCAAAGTGAGACAAATTGTTTGGGACTGTAGATAACAAGTAATGCTCGAAATATCTTTTTAGGTATTTCTTTTTTCTACTTTAACACGTGGTTGCTACCGCGGTTCTACAATGATTCAGCATGTACTCTTGCGAGCTGCGACTATCGCAGAGCTGTCTACTCTTACCATGGCATATGTAGCGAGATAGTGCCACAGCCAGCGACGGTGGCGTGCGTGCCACTACGTTGTAAACAATACAGTTTTGTAGTAGCAATGACATTTGGAAATGTGGCTTTATTCTGTCTGCAGAAGTCACTACCATGTATCTAAGACGATTTCAGACTTCTTCTGTACAAGTCGAAGCTGTTGTGACCGGCTAAGACGCTCTTGCGGTCCTACAAGAGCTGATCTCTGGTACTAAGGGGACCATATTAGGATTCACGACTAAATCACTTAGTCACAGCTTCCACGGACGGATCGCTAAAGCCCTCTGGCGTTTGGTTCTGCAGTGTCGGCCTTCTACGCGGAGCACGCGGGAAAAGGTATCTGCTGCTGCGCGCACATCTGGACTAAATCCAAGTTCCTGGGCATGTCCATCGGGGTGCACAACATCGGCCAGGGCACCATCTGGTTCATGCGTCACGATGAGGAGTACACGGTGAACTTCCCCAGCGGCTACGGACGCTCCATCTTCACCGTGCCCTGGATCGAGCTGGGAGGCACCGTCAACATCAACTGCGAGAAGACCGGCTACAGCTGCACCATCGAATTCCTCACCAAGGTATACTCCCTCTCTGTACGCTCCGACTTGGGAGACCGCTTAGGTTTCTGTGAAGTGGCGATCACAGGCAAATCATAAGGGCCTACGGATAAGCAACGCTGGTTAGGAGGCGCTCGATTACGCGTATGTATGTGTTCTCTCGATGACGTGATTTTCGGGCACACATTTCATGAACATAACGAACGAGTGGACGCCATTCTGGAATGCATTAGAAACGCTGTCCTGGTTCTTAATGCGAAAAAGTGTCGTTTCGGCGAGCGACAAACCTTGGTGCTTGGACACCTCGTCAACAAAGATGGCATCAGGCCTGACCCAAACAAGACAGCGGCCGTGAAAGCGTTTAAACCACCTCGCTCAACGAAGGAGCTTCGTAGCTTCTTAGGCCTGTGCTCGTATTTTCGCCGATTTATTCCTGCCTTTGCGGACGTTGCCTTCCCCTTGACCAGCCTGCTTCGTCAAGGTGCTAGTTTTGAATGGACACACAACTACGAGACTTCCTTCAACCAACTGAAGTTCCTACTCACGTCGCAGCCTATTCTCCGGCACTTTGATCCTTCTGCGGCGACTGAAGTTCATACTGATGCCAGCGGAATTGGCATAGGTGCAGTTCTAGTAGAGCGCTGCAATGAAAAGGAACACGTCATTGCATATGCTAGTAGAACTTTAAGTAAGCCGGAACGCAATTACACAGTGACTGAGCAAGAATGTCTGGCACTCGTCTTCGCTGTACGGCGATTCCGCTCATACCTGTACGGTCTTCCCTTCCAAGTGGTCACGGATAATCATTCCTTGTGCTGGCTTGTAAGCTTTCGCGATCCATCCGGCCGTCTTGCACGCTGGGCCATACGCTTGCAAGAGTACGACTTTACGGTATTGTACAAGAAAGGCAGGAAACATGATAGAGAGATTTGGGCACGCGGTGCCCAGCTCTCTCTCTCTCTCTCTTATGGTGGGCCTCCTCAAGGCTTGCCGAAGCTATATGGACCTAGCATTCAGAAATATAATAGTAAAATTTAGGATGATCTTACAGGACGCAAGCGCTACACTACATACAAATGCTAATAGATTTATACAGAAACCCCGGACTCATGCACGCCACGTATCCATGCAGACATGTAAACTACAAACAGATGCAGATCGTGTGGCGAGGTTGCCACGCTTAGTCACATGTTATGGGAGTTTCGGGACCTAATAGACAATTCGGACAGTGTCGATCCCTTCGTCTCTTCCACCGCCAGCCTCTCCGTTCGCGCTAGAAGACTGCACTGTTCAGCTCGAACCTGAGAGCACAAGCTGGGCCGTCTAGCAAGCCGAGTATCCCGCTTCTACACAAGGTCTCGGAACCGCGTCCACGGCGGGTGCCCACCCAAACCCACTAAAATGACGCCAGACTAGAATCTCATTTATTCGACCACAAAATTTATGCTCTTCTCAGTTCTGGAGATCTATCATTTCCACTGAAGCGCCACTGTATTCATATTGAATTATTCAGACTGCTCAGCAACCTGGCCCGTTATTACCACAAAGCTGGAACTTTCTGAGGATGTTGTTTGAGACGTAGACGCAAGCATAATCGATAGCTATACGTTATTAGATTCGATGTTTGAACTGCGGCGTCCACTAATTCACACGTCACCGAGCTAACACCTACCAAGAGCGAGCGCTCTTGCGAGACCAATTTCGCGCATTTGTGAGAGATAATGACACTGTCCGGTTAATACAAGGTCACGAAAATGGCACAATCGACACTTTGAGCAATGACAGACGAGCACCTTTGACTGATGCATCTTTGGGCAACACGTTGTTGCCCAATATGACATAAGCAATATAAGTGCCTCGGGAAGCTGGACACGTCAGCCTTAAGATTCATATCCCAGGGACGGCTTTCACAGGGACATCCATCTTCACACCTGTATACTACGTATGTTGCCAATCCCAACACTAGCGGGGTCTGCATTAAAGTTAAAGTCGGGCGAGTTTGTTATACTATTCACGGTTAAATTGCAGCCCAAACTTAATACACACAAATACAGTGAAATGGACAAACGAGTGCTCGTTTGTCCACTTCACCGCATCTCTGGCTACTGTGCGTGCTGCATTTTAACCGGCGTCTATAATCTTACGAAGCATTTTGCTCTTCGTATGTACAGCCGTTGATCGGAGGCAAGAAGCACCAGCTGACAGCAGAGATCTACCCGCCCAACGACAAGCGGCCTTTCCTCACGGTCTCTGGCGAGTGGAACGGCGTCATGACGGCCAAGAACATTCACGGGGTAAGAACACCCGCTGCGTCTCGATCGCTGCTCTGAAATATCCTCCATTCCTTGAGCGCATGCGTGGGTGCGGACCTGCGATTATGCATGCGCTCGCACCTGTGCGAAACGCGATCTTTCTCGTTGCAGTTGCGACACACGTGTATTTGAAGTCGTTTAGACCAGAACCTCAACGAATCGCTAGAGTACTTCCGTTATGAATGGCATAAGTGCGTGCAGTGTGAGACTGGGAATGCAGTTTAAAGAGTATCTTGCTGCAAAAAATGCTCCTAGATAAATATGCTCTCGCTTCTACACCAAGCGAAAGCTGTTTATCTGCCTGGCTTGGTACCAGCGATGCATAGCTTTTCTCATAGTGCTACAGCCGTCTACAATGTGACTATTAAAGTCAATCAGAGACTACACGAGTAGATGCAAGTAACGTTTCGCAGGGTGTACTAAAGTGACAAAAAAAGTTTCTTTTAAATGCGAAGCATTTCTTAGTGAATACCAAGGTACTTCTACCATTTCTATCTATCTATCTATCTATCTATCTATCTATCTATCTATCTATCTATCTATCTATCTATCTATCTATCTATCTATCTATCTATCTATCTATCCGCCTACGTCTGGGTGCTTTCGTGATCGCCTCCTTAACATGGCGTAGACCAAAATTGGGACGGGAGGGCAAGAAGGTGTCACGAATGTGACTGTCTGGTCATGACATAAATAACGTGAAAATCCTGTCGCGTACGTCGTCAAACCTTTTGCTCCAAACACGTGTGGCACATACTCGTATACCACGGGGCCGTGGTATATGGGTATGCGCCACAGGTGATTGACAGTTTACATCTACCAAGGAACGGCGAGAACAGACATTGGTAACCTAAATGCGAGATCGTCAAGAAAAACCGACACCGGCAGCGTAGACCTGACGAATGCAAAGAATAAAAATTTGGATACCAGCAGGAATCGAACCCAAGAATTCTGCGTGGCAGTCGCGTATTCTACCACAGAGCCACGCCTGGTCTAGAAACTACTGTCAAAAAAGACCCTATGCAGGTTTAATGTCGGTGCAACGTCAACTGTGTTTGTAGTAACAAGCGTTGAAAGCTGGGCGAGTTGGAAAGGTTTCATCTTCTAGCAAACTGCGCAGGCAGATGGGACATAAAGGAGGAACGAAAGGAACGAAAGTTCCTTTCGTTCCTTTCGTTCCTCCTTTCTTTCGTTCCTCCGAAAGGTACAGACGAGTCTGCGCTCGTCTGTACCTTTCGTCCCTTCTTTGTGTCCCGTCTGCTGCGCAGTTTGCTAGAAGATGTGGTTGTCGTGCTGCGTATCTAATTTTATAACAAAGCAATAAACAGTACATATGTACTCCTATATTTGCACACCTCCTCCATTTACAAAAATACGTCGATCCACCTCGTAACGCTTGGCTAAAAGCAAAAAAAAAAATGCAGCATAGAACTACTGGCTGACTGCTTCGCATAAAACTGATTTCCACAATTTGTGGGATCTCCCGAATTTTTTTTTTTGAACAATTGTCCAAGGGGCGTGATGGAACCACGAAGCATTATTTGTACTCTTTTTTGTGCCTGTACTTATACGCAGCTATCATAAATTAACACACATGGTAAAGTGAGAAAATTATACGCAATTATCTTTAGGCGTGAACGCTTATTGTGCATTTAGGTATTTAACTAATTCAGAGTTCTCACGGCGCCAAAACCAAAATATGATTACACTGGAGTAGTTCGGATTAATTCTGACCATCTAGGGTTCTTTAATGGGCACCTAAATCTAAGTGCAATTGTGCACTTTCATTTCGCCTTCCACGAAATACAGCAGCCGTGAATCGAACCCGCATCTTCAGGCTTAGCAGTGCTACACCAAAGCCGCTAAGCTGCGCTTAGCAGAGCTACAACGGCAGCTATCTAGTCAGGTAGCAGCGTAGGGCTAAAATGTCAACCTGTAAGTCGAGCAAGGCCAATAATGGGAAACATAGATATGCAGTTCCTTATTGCGTATAAATGAACAAAAAGACAAATGTGGCAAAGGAAAGTACACGAGAAGTTAACTGTTCTCCTAATTAAAATTACGAAACTTATCACTGGTGAATACTTATGTGGTTTCGGCGTACACCATCGGCATATTGCCTTTAATTTTCTATTTAGTCATTATTTCTGCATTTTCAAACATTGTAATGGCCAATTTCCCACGTGGCTTTTCCCAGTATTCGCTGGTTTTGTTGGCATTCATGCGATTATGACTCACAAGATATAATTTGATCTAGCGAAAATTGTCACAAGTGTCACTTTACTGCAGACCGAGGTGACCTTCGTCGACACGCACACCATGCCGATCACAAGAAAGATCGTCCAGCCGATAAAAGATCAGGTGGCCTACGAGTCTCGCAGGTGAGATGGCAGTGACTGGGAAAATGCGACAAGACTATTTAAAGGCTAGAGAGCGTCTGAATGCGAGCCATTTGGAACGTCTCCATAGTTAAATACAGCTCAATACAAACACGGGCCCAGTAAGGAGCCAAGAATAACGCTGACTGCCTACTGCTTTGATTAATAATAATAATAATAATAATAATAATAATAATAATAACAACAACAACAACAACAACAACAATAATAATAATAATAATAATAATAATAATAATAATAATAATAATAATAATAATAATAATAATAATAATAATAATAATAATAATAATAATTTATTTAAAATCAATACAATTAAGGCTTGATAAAAGGTGTGAGATTAAAAGCGAGGTACGAATGACTGAGGTTTCACACCATTTAAACAGGCAGCAGCCAATCATATATATTGCATTTGTATTGGCATGAAAGCAAAAAAAGAAAAGAGAGAAAGAGAGAGTCTATTCAGACCTATTCAAAACGAGAACAATTAGTGAAATGCACTTCTACGCGTTTCATTTTGTGGCATATGCATTAAGCAAACCTATGGGGAAAGAAAATTTACAAAGAATACGAAATCGCGTTGGCAAGCATTTAGCACAACATAAAAAAACAAAAACGAAACAGGATAACAACAGGCAACGATATGTGAAGATGATGCATGTAATGGTGCCAGTAGATTGCGATTTGAGGGATGTGTGTATATGTAAACGAACATTATGTGCAATGTTAGGAAGCTGTTGACGTAACGCGGAGACCAATCGTATAATTGCGTAGACGCGTATTAGAAATGTTCTCGAAGGTATAGCACACTGAAACGCGGTTCCGAAAACACAGCGCGGTTTATTATTGTATCTCCGCCATTGTTCCAACTACCTCCTCCTTCTCCACAGCAGACTACCCACTACTAGTTTATGTCCCAAGTGCGTCGTGCCAGAAGAAGAAGAAAAGTATGCCACAGATAGGCCCCCCCTGCAGACAAGTGGCCGTGGGCACTTGAAGAAAAAAAATGGTCAGACTGAGCTTGTCAGAATGGGTGCCGGCTTGATCCTTTCAATGCTGACTGTGTATTCATGCCCATTACGCAGGATTGTAAAATGATGTTCAGAACGCTTCAACGAGGAGCTCATGCTTGCGAACTTCTGACGTGATGCGATGAATGCGGAACTTGTTCTCGACTTGAATGAACCATAAGGAGGGATCGGCAAGCCACAGCTGTGGTAGCGTTATGGTAGTAGTACCTCCAACAACGCCGGAAGAGGGTACATGGCCAGGTGCAGTGGCAGCGGTACCAGGGCTGAGGCCGTCGAGATGCTCACGCTGCTCCATGGAAGGTCGCGTTCGTAGTCCGGGTCACCAATAAATATAGCACACTGAAACGCGGTTCCGAAAACACAGCGCGGTTTATTATTGTATCTCCGCCATTGTTCCAACTACCTCCTCCTTCTCCACAGCAGACTACCCACTACTAGTTTATGTCCCAAGTGCGTCGTGCCAGAAGAAGAAGAAAAGTATGCCACAAAGGAAATGTTTGCGTTGCGCAGTTCAATTAGAAGCAGTGGTAACTGATCGTAGCCGTAATTTGTTCGTACAGTAGGCAACACCCGCGCTGTCATATGTCGGAGTGGATACCGCGACTGAAAGGGAGGCACTGGGATACGGAGATTTTTTTATTGCGCACATACACTAGTACACTTTGAACGGGAGTGCACAGGAGAGGGCTGAATATGTATGTATACAGTGACAGAAACTTGTTGAGTCTGCTAACCTTAGTTAAATTAGAACAAATCTTATTATACTCAAGTTTTTTTCACTGGATGCATGCGCCGCTGGAGGTTCGGATAATTTGCCGCTCCCTTGCACTTCCCTTTCGACGTATACTAGTATATGTGCACAATAATGCTCACCAGTGTGACAGTTTTCCGTGCGCTGTTGCCTGTAAGTGCAAAATAAACCAAAGCAATTGGCATTCAGCGCTAGTCGTGTGTGCTTACTTGTCCGTGTTTGTATTGCGCTGTTTTTAACTACGAGCCTTACAGGGGCTGACAACTGGCCAGAAAATGGCCATAAACGGCGCCAGGGTATGGCCATATGGGGCGGGACAGCCGCTTTCGCTGAAACCCCCTCCCCCGAAAGCTTTAATAGGCTGTTTTAGCAGCAACAGTTTACCGTACGGTAATTACATCAATTCCGTATACCGTCATGGTCGGCGACAGTTTTTTTTTAGCCCGCAAAACCACCGTTAGCGACATGGATCATCTGAACACGTTACCCCACTCACTGAGCAACTCACACGGCCCTGAAACGTTTAAAAATTGCGTCAGATACGCAATGAGTGGTGCGAAAACTTGAGGAAACAGCGGGGTTGGTGGCTTTTCTCTCCTCCTCACCCACACTTACCTTTGCCACACCTTGCTACACTGTACTATGCAAGACTATGCTGCGCTTTCACCCTTCTCACCTTCCCTCTTTCCCTCGTCCTCACCCGCACCTCTCTTTCCCATCCTTTGTTGGAAAGTGAGGTCGGTACTATACATGGCTATTCGGTTCAGTTGTGTAGTTCTATGTAGTTCCCTGTAGTTCCCTGTAGTTCAGTTGTGTAGAACTATGTGTAGTTCAGTTGTGCTATGTTTCAACTTCGCTTTGCACAGCGGCGCCGAGTTTTGAGCGGTCGCCGGCCTCGGCTGGAACTCAAGCTTAAAAAAGCTCCGCTGGTAAAACTGCTACGTGCCGACCACGTCCGTACGGCATTTCCATACTTCACCATGCAGTAAACCGGCACTGTTAAAGCAGTTCCAATACGACAGCAAACGCGAGGCATTTTCGTTAGTCTTATGCAAAGGTTCTATTGCGTGTTCATCGTTCGAGCAGGTTGTGGAAGGACGTGACGCTTAACCTGAAGCGCAAGGACGTGGACAAAGCGACGGAGTTCAAGTCGCAGCTGGAAGACCGGCAGCGTAAAGAGGCGGCAGCGCGGAAGGAGTCCAACACCAAGTGGGAGACCAGGGTACGTTATCGAACGACAGCGATTAATTTATGACAGTAATACCATATGCCATCGGTATTGCCCGAACGAACGTCGATAGATTTAGGCCAGTAATGCGTCGATCAGCCGAATTCAGTAATACTTCTTCAGTGACCCGCCATGGTTGTGGTAATGGTACTAGGTTGTTGACCCGAAGGTCGCGGGATTGAATCCCGGTCGCTGCGGCCGCATTTTGACGGAGGCGAAATGCTAGAGGCCCGTGGACAAAGCGACGAGAGTTCAAGTCGCAGCTGGAAGACCGGCAGCGTAAAGGAGGCGGCAGCGCGGAAGGAGTCCAACACCAAGTGGGAGACCAGGGTACGTGATCGAACGACGTCAAAGTGCCGTCAAAGTGCATAGTAGATCCGAATGTAACGCAATGATGGGAGCCGGCAGATTGATACACAAGATGCAACAAAAGTTGTTTTAAACAGAGGTGAAGTGACTCAGACTTACTTGGCCGACGTTTCGATAGGTGGACATTAACTTTGACGAAAGGCGCCTCGTAATCCTTGGCGGGTTAGCTTTAAATAGTTAGTGGTTTGGGTCACGTGTCGCTACCGAAACCTGTCATCTGCAAAAGAGGACTCTAGAATAGGGATGGGCAATGCAAATCCCCGTACGTGATCATAATGGCGTGCGACACCACGTGGCACCATGGGCGACATCATGGGACTTCAACCACTAGCCCCGAAAGGCTAGAAAGGGCCGGTGGATGAAGTCACGTGGTGTCGCCCACCATTATGCCCACTACGAGAAATAACGTATGCCACGTGATCCCCACATTTGGCCATGTTTATAGGTCACGTGGAGTCGCGCACATGTGGGAAAATGTGACACCGTGTGACAACATGAGCCATGTGATTTCGACCACTGGCCCTTTTAAGGCTAGTGGTTGAAGTCACGTTTTGTCGTCCACCGTTATGCTCACATGCGGGACATGGCACGGTTCACCCCCGTTCCCGAGTCGTCTTTTGCAGATGACAGGTTCCGGTAGCGACGCCACGTGACGCAATTCACCAACTCTTTAAAGCTAACCGACCACAACATGACGAGGCATTTTTCAAAAATATCGGTCTATCTATTGAAAAGCCGGCCGGCCGGTCTGCGGCAACTTACTCCTGTTTAAACAACTTTTAGTAGACGAGAAGACACTTTTGCAGTGCATATTGTATGAAAGTTCACGACATATCCAATACACGGATCAGCAGATTTTTTAAAATCAAGAGGTGTTGTTTCCTTATTCTGGACATTGTAGGATACACTTGGACGATATCAAACGCTTCGTTTTTGTTTGCTTATCCGGACGCAGGTATTTGAGCCAGATGGGGACGGCTGGACATACAAGTACCCGCTGCAAAAGCGCCTAGGCATAAAGAGGAGGGGCCCTAAAGAAACGACTTCCACGACACCGTCGACGGCGAAATAAGCTCAGAAATTGCGCCCAGACACACTGGAGGCTTCCTCACGAACTCCCCAGCTATCCTGCGAGCTCTGTGTACGAAGAAAGATCTCCGCCCGTTTCCTCGTGGTCACCTGGGACATTTAGTCGGTGCCACTTGCACAAACCGTGTCTCGGGACGCTTTCAAGATTGGTAGCTGTGTGACCTTTTGGTACAGGCGGCGAGGCTCAAAGGACGTGGTTAACCGGCGGCGCGACGAACAGCTTTTGCGTCGAAATATGCCTCAAGGACTGTGATAATAAATTATGCTCCTCAGGAGCTTCATTTGTTGCTTTCAGAACGCTTCACACGTTCCTAAAAAAATCGGCTCTGCGATTGGCGACGCCGTTGATTTTTGGGAGGTTTTCGAACAACAGATATACGTATACATAATTGTGGGCGCATATTTCGCAATCGCGATAATGGCAGCGAGTGTGCGGTCCCAGGAAACTTCCGGTAACCTGCTTTGCCGGTCTGCTACGTTGGAACGAAAAGCCAGTTTCTGTGTCGTTGGAGTGTTTTTATGTAAAAGAAACGTACAATAATGCCTCAAAACTTAATATTTGAAATTTAGCGTAAGCATTAAGACAGTTTTACTTGCAAAGTCGTGCTTATGCACTGGTAAAAGTTTTGAACACCAGTAGGCTTCTTTTTTGCTGCACACTCGCTAGACGCCATTGCCTTTTTGTGCAATAAATTGAGCATGCCTAACCGGAAGCCGTTCAGAGCTCATGTTTGTAAACAGCGAGAGCGTCTAAGATTTCCAACAAGCGGCATTGCGGCTTATGCGCTAATGGTTTTAGAATATAGAAAAACCGGGGAAAGTTGTTGAGTCGCCACTGACGCATTGATTATAGTGTGAAAGAGTTTTTTTATCTTTTAAATTATTTTTTTCCGAGGAAGAACGCTATGGATTCCTTTTTCTTTTCTTAAAACCGCAACTGTCCTGTTTCATTACTTATCGCAACGCTTACCTCCACAATTCAGCTGCGTAACGTCGCATTTAATTACACTCCGGCAAATTACCAAGCGGCTTGTTCGCTAATGTTTGCCGTAAGCTAAACATCGTGGACGTTTTAATACGTGTCCACGGTGACCGAAAATCAAAACGATAGTTAAGCGATTTCCGGAGCGCTTCGCTCCAGCATCTCTCGTATCATATGGCGGTTTTCGGACATAAAACCCTAACAATTATTATTATCACTTTCCTTGCGTGTCAATGCGTGTGTTCGCGGTTACTGTGTTGGTTGAGACTCTGTATCATCTGTGGCACATACCCACATGACATGAACTCTGGTTTACGGGTATGTGCCACACGTGATTGAGAGAAAGAGTTTCATGACGTACGCGACAGGTATATTGCGTTATTCATGTCGTGACCAGCGAATCGTGTTCGTCATACACTAATCCCCTGCTATGCCAATTTTGGCATATAACAAGTTATGGAGACGACCAGGAGAGCGCCCAGACGTAGGCGGATAGATAGATAGATAGATAGATAGATAGATAGATAGATAGATAGATAGATAGATAGATAGATAGATAGATAGATAGATAGATAGATAGATAGATAGATAGATAGATAGATAGATAGATAGATAGATAGATAGATAGATAGATAGATAGATAGATAGATAGATAGATAGATAGATAGATAGATAGATAGATAGATAGATAGATAGATAGATAGATAGATAGATAGATAGATAGATAGATAGATAGAAACGGCGAAAGTGCCTGAGGTTCGCTAAGAAATGCTTAGCATTTAAAAAGAATGTGCCGACGCGAACTTGTTTTGCCAACAAGATCGGCACTGTGCTTTGGTTCATAAATGATTGGCGCGCGCAAAAGCGCTCTTCAACCTCAGTTCTTATATTTCTTCGTGCAATTTAGTTGTTCGCCTGCAAAGTAAGCTAGGCTTACAGAACAACCTATTACAACATATGCGTTTTAAAAGAGACGGCCGACATCGCACACGCTCGAGAGAGCATGATTGATCAACATTAGCTTGTCGGTTTGCAGATCGACGAAGGCAATGATTTACGTATATAAACGTGTGTAGGCAATGCCACAGACGCTGCTGCGCGCGTCCGCGGTAAATCAGTGCCGCCGCACGAGACTCGATCGGCGCAAAGATTCCAACAGGGATCTCTGAAAGCTTCCTTCGTAAGGCAGTGTGCGCCGAAGTACATATAGTACGCATGCCGCGTCTGCCCTTCACTTTGCACCCCCTTATCCATCTCCTTTTATTTTTCTTCTGCTTTCTTCGGTCAGCGTGCGCTGCGAACACGGAGCGAAGAGCTACGGAGCCGTGCAGTAGATGGAGCTGTTTATTCGGTAGATCTAGAGTTACTGTATATGCTACCTTTAGGTAGATCGGTAGATCACAGCACTCATCTTTCCGCTGATCGCGGGCCCTCGCATGCTCTTCGCAATAGCGCGCGGTTATGCACGCATCCGTGGCATGCGAAAGCAAAGAGCGCAATATTTTAAAAATATATGTCGATGAACGCACACGTATAGCGTTCCAGAAAACCAGAACAGTACTAAATCCGCGTGATAGACTGCGACCACGAAACATTATAAACAACCAGTGTGCAGTAAACGAGCGTTACTCGGGTCGCTCTTTTTGTATACAGTTGAAACGCGCGATCAGTATTTGTGTTTGGTTTGCGGCGCACCGCTCATGCACATGTCCATGCCTTGTTTATTTCGAACAAACTATGACACACGCGACTGTGGAGGGTGTAGAGACACTTTTGGCTAAATAAATGAGCCGAGGAAAGCAGCACAACGTTGCACAGGTCGCGCAGAAGTAACGTGGTGTCGATACCTGACGACTGTTTATAACACGTGTATAAAATCGCAGTGGAAATACGATGGAGATTTGTTACAGTGCAAGGCTATCTTAGAAGTTTGACAGTCACATCTCCTCTGCAACGAACACTTTTCCTGAACGCCTACCTCAGATCGGAAGCGCCCGCCACTTGAGAACAGCAGATCGGCTTTGCGAAGCGGTGCGCCTCTTGCAGCTGCCGTCCGGATGAGTTTTTAAGCGCGCAGAGCTCCTATATTGAGTTCTCGTCGATTTGTGGCAGCCCAGTGAGGTCCGCTGACCGTTCGGCGCTGGATGACGGAAGAAACTGCCGCATTTTCTTTTATGCGAAAGCTTCGCCAACGACTGCGACTCAGCCTCTCCTTGGCCTCTCCTTATGGAGACGCTAGCAGACGATTCCGCGACGGCGCCCAACAAAAAATGGCGGACGCGCCCAGTGTTGCCGGATCACCAAGCATTATGATTATCCCCTATTGAGAAATGATAGAGCTAAGTGTAGCCACGAAAGCGATCTGAGCTCAGCGATGGACTTCGGACATGCGGACGTGCTTAAGGACCCGAAGTTACCACCTTAATTCCAGCCCCCCCCCCCCCCCCCCCCGACTTACCCCCGGTTGCAGAAGAATGCAGGAAATACGCCCAATCATGCCTGTCCCTAAAAGATTGTGAGCACTGAAAATCAAGTTCTGTGGAACCTGCCACGGCGAAGAAGGCTCATGAAAGTAAAAAACAAGTTGTCATCAACTCTTACGTATCAAGCACTACTCGCAACTCACAAATACGCCGTGTTTTCTACGCATTCGTCCAGCTGCAAATTATGTTCATGAATTGGGTGCTTTGTTAGCCTGGTATGTAAAGTGTGATGTTATGTCGTAAGAATATTGCCCGCACTATATAAAGCTCATACGCAGTGTTCTATCAGTGCGCAAACAATAACGATTTACATTGTCTCTCGTCATGACCCCGTGGTGTCACATTTCTAAACGATGCGCGTCATCGACACCGCTTGCTCTTAAGTAGTTCAAAATCATTCACTCAGAAATCGGATGCCTAGAGCTTATAGAGAAGGCCACGTTGCTACTCGGTTTAAAACGCGACGTGGCCTGTTTTAATACATCGCAGGTGTTGTGCATTCTCAAGTCTGCCCAAAGACCGGCTCAATCGTATTTGGCCTAATAGAATGAGGAAGATGAGGACAGAACAGAAGATGCATATGCAAACGCTACGGGATTATTTATCATTATAATTATTGTTTCTTTAATTACATAACATAGGGCCATGGTTTCCTGGAATGAGGATACCACTCAATTAGAGTAACGTGCGTTGTCGCCACAATAGAGTTTATTTCTTCTCCTCCTCTTCCATCAGCTGCATTGGACTATATTGAGTTAATGCCATTGAAAAGGTATCGTCATCATCATTATGATTAGTGCTTATCCCGTACCCTTGTGCTCTGCTTTCCTCTTTCTTGCTCTGTTAGACCGACCGCACTGTTGTAAAAGCTCGTCTCGCTTTCAGTCTTTGTATATAATCTTACGCATTGGTATTCAGTCATGTCATGTTTAAGTTAAGTGTGTTAACAGGCGATATAAATGCAACAAGACTTCCTAGAAGTTGATTGTCACCAGTGCATTGAATTAAACGGAGTTCCGCTACACGCAATACCACGTAAGAAACGTGAACAAGTGGTTAGACATATTGGTTATGCTAGCTGAGAGCATGCTGGTAACGTCATGGTGATGAAGGAGCTCCTCCTCGAGACATTTTGCTCCTCCAAACCGTCGTCGTCTTGGGTACTCTCGAGAAGCGTGGATCCAGCCGTCCTGCAGATGGTACACAAACATTTATGAAACGGCCGTATAATTGAGCACACTGATACCAAGTGAGCTGCAATGCAGCGCGGCGCATAACCATGGCCACTTGACCCTCGACGCAAGACCACTGCACTGGGGTTTAAAAAACGCAAGGCATGCGTGGAACACGCAGCACAGTCACAGCGAAAGCGAGAAAAGTGGTCTTTCTAGAGCCCGTTGTAAATCCACTTGGGGCAACTGCTATGTATACACTTGCAAGGGACCCACTACGCCATAGAACATCACAATTTTTGCGAAGTAGGGAAGCACCCACTATGCTATTATTCGTCATTCTGCGGAGAAGCGAAGTACCCGCTACACATATCTGTAAGAAAGTATGCGCACTTTGTTGATGCTGTGGCTGATGACGATGACGAGTTATGGCCAAGCCCTTTGTAATGGGTGGGAAACTTTAAGCGACCCACTCGTTACGCAGTTCGCATTGCGTGACGCCTGGTTGACATTTTACTCTTCTAACACGGTATAGTGCACCACACCTGTTCACGTGATTTCTTGCCCGACTTGACGCCTGTATGGGGTATTTTTACGAAGAACTCCCAAGCACCGGCGTAGCTCTGTGATCGAATATTCGACTGTCACGCAGAGTGCCCGGGTTCAAATCCCGCTCAATCCTGGTATTTCTTTTTCTCGCAATTGACGCGATAGCGGTTACAGACACCGACGGCGACGGCGGACAACTACGCCACCAAAATCGGCTATTGTTATGATCTCACACGGCTGTCGCTGTTAAAGGAAGAGTTTCTGTAAAACCACGACAGCGTATGAGGTACGTGTACGGAATAAACACGGAATACACCGATGTGCGCCACTGTACCGACTGATTTAACGCAGTAAATGTGCATTTTATGCACCACAGGGAACCCCTATAGCAAGATACCTACACACGCCACCTCACCTTCACTTAGGAGAGGGCAAATTCTCTGTGCAATAAATCAATCAATACACACGACAGTGACCAAAAGATATATATAAAAAACGCCAGGCCTGCGCGGAGCGCGCAGCACAGTCCAGCGAAAGCTGGAAGAGCGGCCTTTCTAGAGTCCGCGCTTATAAATATTTTTCCATGTGACCACTTAGTTGTGTTCACGTCTGTGTTATTTGTCTTGTTTTCTTTCCAATTTTGTTTCCTCTTTCTTTCCCCCCTATCTTCCTTTCCTCTATGTTTCCCCTTTCCCAAATGAGCAGGCAGGCGTTGTGCCCCATTTAGGTGGCAGTTGTCAGCCTGTTCTCTCTCTATTTCCTCTGTGTCTTCGTGTTTTGTATGTATTCAAAATAAATAAATAAATAAATAAATAAATAAATAAATACTCTTAGGGAAACTAATACAAGTACACATGCAAGGTATCCACTACGCCACAAATCATGATTTTTGTGAAGTAGGGAAGCACCCACTATGCCATTATTCGTCTTTCTGCGGATAAGCGAGGTACCCGCTACACGTCTGTAAGGTATCATGAGCACGTTGTTGATGCTGCATGTGGCTGATGACGAAGAATTATGGTTGAGCACTTCGTAGTGGGTGGGAAGCTTTAAACCATACAATCATTGTGCAATTAGCATTCTGTGACGCCTGGTTGTTATTTTACTTATCTGCCACGACTTACTCAAGTTAACTCGATTCCTTGCCTGACATGACGTATGTATAGGGTCTTTTTGCAAGGGAGTTTCAAGCACCAGCGTGGTTCTGTGGTAGAATACTCCACTGCCACGCAGAGGGACCTGGTTCAAATCCCATCTGTTCATGGATATTAAAGACGATAGTCCTTCTTGGGATACTTAAACGGAGAAATTTTGGTCTGTCTTTCTGTTTGTCGGCACGTCACTCGATTCAGCCACTCGGCCAAAGTTGAACCACTTGCCCAATCAATGTCTGGGGTTTAACGTCCCAAAACCACGATATGATTATGAGAGACGCCGTAGTGGAGGGCTCCGGAAATTTCGACCACCTGGGGTTCTTTAACGTGCACCTAAATCTAAGCACACGGGCCTCAAACATTTTCGCCTCCATCGAAAATGCAGCCGCCGCGGCCGGGATTCGATCCCGCGACCTTCGGGTCAGCAGTCGAGCACCATAACCACTAGACCACCGTGGCGGGGAACCACTTGCCCAAGGGCCAGCCATCTTGAACGGCTGACTAGGTTCATGCTTGTGTACATTGTCGATCAAAAAGCAAACATTACGCATATCTCAGGCGCAACATCACTAGGTAAGTATTAGGTGGTGTGTTCCTTTAATAGAATATGCATACATGCGTAATTCTAAAGACCCTAGTTTCTTAAGATGCGCTGAAAATGCGACTGCGCTGAAACTTGCCTTCCTCCGTGCCCTCTGCACGAGCTCATTGTTGTGTTTCGATTTCGGTTCTGTACTGCACTGTACGAATGCCATGGGGCGCCGCTCTGGCATTCCTGTTTTACCCAGGCGACGTGTAAATAAAAGAGTGTGTGGAGAGTACTCGTTGAGTGCGGACGTTTCTTCTGCTTCAGCGCTTCGCGCCAAACCGCGTGTTCGGGCTGGCTGGCGTCCCCGCCGGTCGCGTTGGTCACCGCCGGCCTTCGCCTGCTGCTGTGCCGGGACTACCAGCCCGCAACACAGCACTCATGCTTCTCGACGTATTGCCAGATGGCGTCCATATCTCACGCAGCGCCTCTTCTATCGTCTTTAGACGACATTTGCAGCGAAGCACGCAGATACGCGGCCAATTTTTTTTTCATGTATTTCATTTTTTTCTATTTCGCGCGACAGTGGTTACGGATACCAGCGGCGGCGGACATCTACCCCACTGCCGTTGTGATCTGATAAAAGCTTTCGATGTAAAGAGAGAGGGAGAGAGAGAATAAACGTCACGCACTGCTTTGTTGTCGTGAAAATCTACTATGCAGTCATAAGAATGGATGTTCCGTTGTGCAACTGAACTTCATTAATTACGCCAAATTCATTAGCGAATTCCGACGCTTTGCGTCATTCTTTTCAGGGCGGCGTGACGTGTGACACTGCAGAGGTACAGGTGCTTTCAAGGGCTCGCGCTCCGCAAACTCGTGCCCCCTCTTGTCCACGTTCACTTTGTCATTGCTAATTTTCTTTCTTTTCTCACCCTCATAGCTTCTATGCTTCGCAAAAACAAACCGTTGAAACACAAACGCGGCAGCCATTCAGTAGCCTTGTAGCCGTGTCGGCAACAATTTGCAATGCAAGATTCGTCTACCGCCATACACCACCTCATGTGGCCTCATGTTCTTCCCTACGTTCTGAATGTGCTCTAGTTGATAAATGGTGCAGCGATGGGACGATAACTTTTAAAATAGGAATCAAATGTGGGTTGCGAGAAGTTATTTCAACCATTCATTTCATTTCTGCGATGCTAGCATAGCAGAGCCTGGAAACGTGGGATAGAACATTCAGTGCGTGAGATAGAGCGTAAGAATTTCAATCCATTCAAACTACCGAAAAAAAACATATTTCCCACTATACGAAGCATTCTTGTTTTCATAGCACGCAGAGCACAACTATATAACAAAATAAAAATTTGGCTTTTCGGACGCTTCGGATGCTTCTGTCATTCCGGTGACGCTCGCGTCTATACACCTCCGTTTGTGACTATTTTTGGATGTACTTACATTGTTGTCCTTTCATTTCGTCTATCACCCTCGACTCGTTTATCCCGCCTGGGCGTCCTACCTATTATATCAAGTGTTTGTTTATAATCTCGTCAACTTCAATCGTGAGTACGCGCCATAGGTTTTAGAAACAATGATAAACAGCGACAGCTATTTGAGTTCATGAAAGTCACGAAACGCAGGCTGGTCGTGCAATTACCTGCGTATTCTTCGCGCTGCCAGCACAGCGAGCGCCGCGAGTAGGACGGCCGCTGCAGCAGCGCTCGAGACCCAGGCCAGGATGCTCGCTAAATGTGGACCTGCGAAAACAAAATAGAAACTATTAGAAAATCGATACTATAGTATGACACTTCACATTAAAGGACCCTTCCCTTACAAAAATGGATTTAGGCAGTCTATAGACTGTCTAAACTCATTTTGAGATTCATTTTTTGTAAGGGTTAAACCACTCTGAGTTCTAAGACGAGAGAGTGGTTTCTTTCTCGACTTCACTAACCCTCCTATAGGCGATATATCTTCCTCCTCGCCATGTACATACTACTTCCTAAAAACACGTGGACAATGTCAGCACTAAGCGTTGAGCCGATCAGGATTTCGCTCTTTTCGGCTACACGCTGTCGTCTTCGCTTGCGCAGTCGAAAACGCACAAAGCGAAGTGAAATCACTTGATCCCGCATGATAGTCACGCGAAACAAGGCAGAACAGTCGTGCGCCTCCATGTCAAAGCAGAGTAGGAGACATTTCACAAGTAATATCCCTCGTATATAGAGCAATCGAAGACTCGTTTCCTCATGGCGTCACGTGAACAGACCGCTGGCGTCACAAATTGTGCCGAAAAGACGGGAAACGTCAGGAGAGAATAACGCGCTCGTCCTTCGTTCGTATTTTCGGAGGTTGCTTCGGGGCTTTTTAAAGGGACACTTAAGACAAAGACGATTTATGTCTCGTATTAGTAAACCCTTTCGAAACACCAAAAGCATCGCTCCTGCCGCGAGAAGACGTGCATGAAGAAAACACAGGTGGCGACGCAGTCTTGTGGTTACCGCATCAATTCGCCCTGACGTCATATATACTGACGGCATTTTATTGCTAAGAGCTACAGACTTCTCCACTGGTGAAAATGAATTACACTGAATCCTAAGGGAGCAGCAGATTAACAGGGCAAGTTTCAGTAAATTTTATTGAGTCAATGTAACTATAATAAATAAATAAATAAATAAATAAATAAATAAATAAATAAATAAATAAATAAATAAATAAAAAATTACAGTTTTGCCGCAACGGCGAAGCAATGAATGCGATAGCAATAAATTGGAATGTAACACGAAGAACGGAAAGCAGCTCGAAATTGCCAGCGCGTCGCTCGAGCCCAAAGGACGCACGAAAAGAACGCACACAGTACGAGCGCGAACTATCATGCGTCACAGCTCGAAACTGGAAGAGCACAGCTCAAACATAAAGCAGGACGCACGAAACGAACGAACAGGTACACACAAGACGAGCGCGAACTGTCACAGTTGTTACTTATTTCTGTTTGAACAGCGCGCTCCTTTTGCAAACGCGGCCGCTGCGAAGTGACCTTCGTACGCTCTGTGGCTTCAGCGCGGACATCGCGGGGAAAGCACAGGACATGCAACCGCGCGCTCCACCCACCCTTCGGCCGCCCCCTTCTTTCCTCGAGATAAGCGCACGAAGGTGGCCACGCCCTGTAGGGCGAAGACCAACGGCGTTCGCAGGAGCGGGGCGATGATCTTTAAAGCGCTCAACGCGCGCACATCGTGCCATCTATGTGGCGAATAAGAAAGCATGCCGAAGGAAATGGTGTATATAAATAGCTCGCCGTTAGCAGGCGCGGAAAGACGGTACTGGTGGTGGCGTAACAGTCTGACGACGCTCGCTGGAAAGCGAGAGGTCGCCTGTTCGATTCCGCGCGTCGGAAAGTTTTTCTGAACTATTTTTCTTTGTGGCTTTTATATGTATATGTACACATATACATATACGGTGAATGACGGCGGCCGGCGACGGCAAAAATCAGCCGAGACTGTCCATATAATTGCTATCGCAATAATAAACAAATACTGAATTTCGTGAGACCCGGCTTATATTCAGGTGCTCAAGTTTTGGCACGAAATTTAAAAATGAAACTAATACCATCATTTCCCCTTCCAATATGGAACTTTGGATCACGAAATTAACGACAGTAGAGTTCAGAAAGAAAATAAATTCTCAGTGAAAACAGATTCAATTTTTCACACTATCGTCTATCTTTAGAGGACAAGGGTTCTTAGGTGGGCTAGTTATTTAGAGGAGTTGTCATGGCCCTCCGTAATCTTCACAGGAGTTATTACGGAGGACCACGTGAAGGAAAGCATCGAGTTGCATGCAAGCATGAGAGAGATGAAATGGTTACCGGAAGTGAGAGACCTGTTAACTGTGCCGTTATGTGCTGCGCTTATCAGCCGCGGTCTCAGAGAAAGGAAACACAGAAAATAAAGAATAAAATAGGACGTGTGGAGGAGTAGAGTTGCACAGTCAGAGCGATGTTCGGTTGGACGTGCACGCCAACACACATGATCATGATAAGCCCGATAATTATAATTTTGATAGAAGTCCCGAAAGCCGGATGAGCTTATCATCTTACGAAAAAGGGGTGCACTTGGTCACATGACTATATTACTACAGTTAAATGCGCGTCGGAAGTGGGAACGAGCCCTGAATCGCGTATCTGTTTATTTATCGTGTTCAGAAAGTCCATAAATACTTGGAGCCAAGAAGTTAAACTTCAATTCTTTCGCTATAAAATATTTCGGGGAGTATAACATGAAGTATTACGTCTTTAGCGGGAATATATGTCAAACGTAAAGAAAAATGAGGTTAAAATCGTGGCGAGAACACGATTGCAAAATGCACGGGTCGGAGGCTTTACTAACCCATATTTTTTTAGCGCGTGTTCGTCGGCTTTCAAACAGGAACGAAATCAGAATCAAACAAGACACAATGATCTAAGCAGCGCGCAACGCCGCAGGTGGCTACAATGAGGACGAGATTTATTTATTCGTGCTGCGTCCTTCTACGTCGTCGTTTGGTTTTGAGCGGTGAAAATTCGTTGCTGTACTTTACCAACATGGTCTAACGTCTACACTTGTGGTGATTGTATTTCCTTCTTTGCAGTACCGCTGTCCTCAGCCGAATGTTTGCGGATGGGCATCACAAAAGATACAACGCAAAAAAAATTGAAAACAGTTACAAAAGCTGAGTATAAATTCAGCACAGTCAATTGCAATAAATACTCGTAATGCAATCATACAATGAACACAAAAATATAAAGCGGGAAGGAACACTCTAGCCCTTATTGGTGCCATCAGCTGGGCAAGCGAATTCGTATAATTTGGTATTCCTGAAGGATGGGTGCAGTTAATATTGTTCTAGTGTTGTGAGGGGTAAACATAGACGTTTAAGGTTTTCTTGTAGTAGGAATAGTCAATTTATTCGGATGCTTTTGACGTACATTCAGATTCAGATGCGCCACGCAGAGGCCGAGAAGCGAAGTCTGGCCAGCGATGCTAATGGTGCGGATAAATAAATAAATAAATAAATAAATAAATAAATAAATAAATAAATAAATAAATAAATAAATAAATAAATAAATAAATAAATAAATCTTCCACATTTTACGTTATCTCTATATCCATTTTTTTCCATTTCCATGGCCTTACTATTCAACAGTGCATTATTCTTGCTTTTCAGGGATGACATTTTCGTTAATTCTTGGTAAGTTTTGCTTCGTTGTAGCAATTATTCCTACCAGCAGTTCCTACCAGCAGACCGGTGCATACATGCAGGTAACTAAGGTAAAAAAGGCCAGGCCTGCGCGGAAAGCGCAGCACAGTCACAGCAAAAGCTGGAAGAGCGGCATTTCTAGAGCCGGTTATAAACTCGCTTGGGGCTGCTAATACAAGTACACTGGAAACGTATCCACTACACCACACATCATAATTTTTGTGAAGTTGGGAAGCACCCACTACGCCGCTATTCATCATTCTGCGGAGAAGCGAGGTACTATCTCTAAGGCATTATGTGCACTTTGTTGGTGCGACGGCTGATGACGATGAACTATGGCTGAGCCCTTTGTAATGGGTTGGCAGCTTTAAACGACCCACTAGTTACGCAATTCGCATTGTGTGACTCCCGGTCGTTATTTCACTCTCCCACCATGCTTCATAACATACTTTAACGTCAGAAAGATAGAGAATTAACTTTATTGACACCCTGAGGAAATGGATCATGGAGGCCTTATGGGCCTCCTTGGCAACCAATAGATTTGCACTTGCGAGGAATCCACGACGCTATAAATCATCATAATTTTTGTGAAGTAGGGAAGCAGCCACTATGCATTTTTTTCTCAGTCTACCCCGCTGGCCGGCGG
>NC_051178.1:189103195-189151183 GCF_013339695.2 Rhipicephalus sanguineus
TTAGCCGTTGTGTTTTCCACCTCGTCAGAATCGAGGATTTGGCATCCAACAGGTGCGCTAGGTGCGGATGGATGACGAAAGGTGCGGACGGATGACGAAAGAGCCGCATTTTCTTTTATGCGAAAGCTTCGCCAACGACTGCGACTCGGCCTCTCCGTGGCCTCTCCTTATGGAGACGTCCTTATGGAGACGCTAGCAGACATTCCGCGACGGCGCCCAACAAAAAATGGCGGATGCGCCCAGTGTTGCCGGAGCACCAAGCATTATGAATATCCCCTATTGAGAAATGATAGAGCTAAGTGTAGCCACGAAAGCGATCAGAGCTCAGCGATGGACTTCGGACATGCGGACGTGCTTAAAGGAGCACTGACACAAAAATTTTGCACCTTCTTTTCTTTGTTGCAATAGATAGCTTATAATCCACTTATCACGGCTGCAAACCGCGTTTGCGCGAGTGCGTGACGGTTATTTATTTAGAGACGTTTTTAGAGTGCCCAGTCGCAGTTTCGGTTTCAAAGAGCACCAAGCTAGGCAGCACTACTTCCGGTGGCCGGGTTAACGCAGCTGGTCACGTAACCACGCAAAATTGTGACGTAGGCGGCGCGCGAGAGCGGGTCCACATAGGGAGCCTACATGAACGGCCGTTTTGGTCCACAAGCTCGCACCAGGTCAAGTGGCGCCAGCTATGGAGGATTAGAAACAACAAACGCGTAACCTATGTCCTCCGAGCATTCGGAAGCGCCGATCTCGACTCACTAAGCCTACAGCATCGATTATTTGACTATGGCTCTCAAAAACGGCGCCGAATCAGGACGAATACATTGCTGTCGAAGCTCAAGGACATAAATCTAAAGCAAATGGAAGCAATGGAAGCATCCGTTCGGAGCTTACACGGTACAGAGCGCACGGCGGCCACTTGATAGATGCGAAGTGGACGACAACCGCTTTTGGCTGTGCGGCCACGTTTTTCGGAGGCACGAATGCCTCGCGGGCGATGCTTGCCGTGCACGTTGGACAGCTCTCGCGCGCGCGGCGCCGCGCCGTTGCGGCAGGCTTGCCGCTAGCGTGAGTGGGCCGTAACATCTGCCAACGGGCACGACGAGCGAACAGCGGAAGAGAACACAACTAGCACACGCAAACCGCAGGCACGGAGGACGAAATAGCAGGTAGCATGGCACAAGCGCAAGGGCACAACTAAAGTCCCTAAACAGGGAAAAATCTTTAGGCGCAACCAGCAAAACTTTAGGCACAACCAGCAACCAGCCAACACAAACTCGTGACGTAGGTTTGTTTACACAGCCATCGCGTTGATGTCGGCGTCGCGAGGTGCTTGCATCTCGCTCTCTCGCGCGGCACGCACTTTAAAAATTACATTAAATATTTTCTAGGCTATATTGGCCCTTGACATTTCGTAGACGTTGTGTATGGCTCCACATGCATCTATTTCACTCATTATCTCGCCTTCGAAATTTTGTGTCAGTGCTCCTTTAAGGACCCGAAGTTACCACCTTAATTCACCCTCCCCCCTTAGACTTACCCCCGGTTGCAGAAGAATGCAGGAAATAGGCCCAATAACGCCTGTCTTTAAAAGTGTGAGCACTGAAAATCAAGTTCTGTGGAACCTGCCACGGCGAAGAAGGCTCATGAAAGTAGTAAAGAAGTTATCATCAACTCTTACTTATCAAGCACCACTCGCAACTCACAAATGCGCGGTGTTTTCTGCGCATTCGTCCAGCTGCAAATTATGTTCATAAATTGGGCACTTTGTTAGCCTGGTATGTAAGTGCGATGTTATGCCGTAAGAATATTGCCCACACTGAAGCTCATACGCAGTGTTCTATCAGTGCGCAAACAACAATTTGCAGTGTCTCTCGTCATGGCCCCGTGACGTCACATTTTATGATGCGCGTCATCGACACCGCTTGCTTTTCAGTATTTCAAGATCATTCATTGAGAATTCGGATGCCTAGAGCTTTCAGAGAAGGCCACGTTGCTACTCGGTTTAAAACGTGACGTGGCCTGTTTTAATACATCGCAGGTGTTGTGCATTCTCAAAGTCTGCCCAAAGTCCGGCTCAATCGTATTTGGTCTAATAGAACGAGGAAGATGAGGACAGAAGAGAAAATGCAAAGACAAGCGCTACGGGATTATTTATCATTATAATTACTTTCTTTAATTACATAACACAGGGCCATGGTTTCCTGAAATGAGGATACCACTCAATTAGAGTAACGTGCGTTGTCGCCACAATAGGGTTTATTTCCTCTCATCCTCTTCCATCAGCTTCAGTGGACTATATTGAGTTATTGACATTGGAAAGGTATCGTCATCACCATCATGATTAGTGCTTATCATAGAGTTTCCTAAAATGACCTAGAGGGAACTCTGGCGCTGCGATCGTTCAGCACCATGGGAATGATGGGTAGTACAACGGATTGCCTAGTCTTCGGGCTTGTGGGCTTCGAACGCACTTGTGGCTTTGTTTATTGCTGTGTTTTGGTTTTCTTTCGGATAAAAGAATAGATCGTTGTGAACTTCGTGACCAGATTTGAATCGGTGAGCCTAAAGGAGTTAAAGTGGTGAAGTGAAACTGCTGATTTTTGCTGAACTTCGTTTTGCGACAGAGCGGATGCAGGCGACGCGGAGCCAAACGGAGCCGAAAGAACGAAGTTTAGACAAATCCGTGTACTACCCATGTTCCCATGCTGGCTGAGCGCGATGCATTGCAGCTCCCATAGACACTAGCGCCAGAGTTTCCTCTAGTAAGTATTGTAGGAAACTCTATGGTGCTTATCCCGTCCCCTTGAGCTTTGCCTTCCTCTTTCTTGCTCTGTTAGACCGACCGTACTATTGTAAAAGCTCGCCACGCTTTCAGTCTTTTTTAATCTTACGCAATGGTATTCAGTCATGTCATGTTTAAGTTAAGTGTGTTAACAGGCGAGCTAAATGCAACGAGACTTTCTAGAAGTTGATTGTCACCAGTGCATTGAATTAAACGGAGTTCCGCCACACGCAATACGATGTAAGAAACGTGAACAAGTGGTTCGACATATTGGTTATGCTAGCTGAGAGGATGCCGGTAACGTCATGGTGATGAAGGAGCTCCTCCTCGAGACAGTTTGCTCCTCGGAACCGTCGTCGTCTTGGGTACCCTCGAGAAGCGTGGATCCAGCCGTCCTGCAGATGGTACACAAACATTTATGAAACGGCCGTATAATTGGGAACAGTGATACCAAGTGAGCTGCAATGCAGGGCGGCGCATAACCATGGCCAACTGACCCTCCACGCAAGACCACTGCAGTGGGGTTTAAAAAACGCAAGGCATGCGCGGAACACGCAGCACAGTGACAGCGAAAGCTGGAAAAATGGTCTTCCTAGAGCCCGTTGTAAATCCACTTGGGGCAACTGCTATGTATACACTTGCAAGGTACCCACTACGCCATAGAACATCACATTTTTTGCGAAGTAGGGAAGCACTCACTATGCAATTATTCGTCATTCTGCGGAGAAGCGAAGTACCCGCTACACATCTGTAAGGCATTATGTGCACTTTGTTGATGCTGTGGCTGATGACGATGAAGAATTATGGCCGAGCCCTACGTAATGGGTGGGCAGCTTTAAACGACCCACTCGTTAGTCAATTCGCAATTTTGTGACGCCTGATTGCCATTTTACTCTTCTAACACTGTATAGTAAATCTGTTCATGTGATTTCTTGCCTGACTTGACGCCTGTATAGGGCCTTTTTGCGAAGAGCTCTCAAGCACCGGCGTAGCTTTGTGATCGAATATGTCACGCAGAGGGCCCGGGTTCAAATCCCGCTCAATCCTGGGTATTTGGTTTTTTTTTTCGTAATTCACGCGATAGCGGTTACCGGCACAGGCGGCAGAGGTGGACAGCTACGCCACCAAAATCGGCTGTTGTTGTGATCTCACAACAGCTGTCGCTGTTAAAGGAAGAGTTTCTTTAAAACCACGATAGTATGTAAGGTTACGTGTACGGAATAAACACGGAATACACCGGGGTGCGCCACTGTACCGACTGATTTAACGCAGTGAATGCACGTTTTATGCGCCACTGGGAACCCCTATAAGATACCTACACACGCCACCTCGCCTTCCCGTAGAAGAAGGCAAATTCTCTAAGCAATAAATCAATCAATACACACAACGGTGACAATATAGATCTATATATAATATATATATATATATATATAGATATATATATATATATATATATATTATATATATATATATATAATATATATATATATATATTATATATATATATATATATATAAAACGCCAGGCCTGCGCGGAGCGCGCAGCACAGTCCAGCGAAAGCTGGAAGAGCGGCCTTTCTAGAGCCCGCGCTTATAAATATTTTGCCATGTGACCACTTACTTGTGTTTACGTCTGTGTTATTTGTTTTGTTTTCTTTCCTATTTTCTTTCCTCTTTCTTTCCCCCCTATCTTCCTTTCCTCTATGTTTCCCCTTTCCCAAATGAGCAGGCAGGCGTTGTGCCCCTTTAGGTGGCAGTTGTCAGCCTGTTCCCTCCCTATTTCCTCTGTGTCATCGTGTTTAGTATGTATTCAAAACAAATAAATAAATAAATAAATAAATAAATAAATAAATAATAAATAAATAAACTCTCTTGGGGAAACTAATACAAGGACACAGGCAAGCTATCCACTACGCCACAAATCATAATTTATGTGAAGTAGGGAAGCACCCACTACGCCATTATTCGTCTTTCTGCGGATAAGCGAGGTACCCGCTACACATCTGTAAGGTATCATGTGTACCTTGTTGATGCTGCATTATGGTTGACCACTTCGAATTATGGTTGACCACTTCGTAGTGGGTGGGAAGCTTTAAACCATACAATCATTGTGCAATTAGCATTCTGTGACGCCTGGTTGTTATTTTACTTATCTGCCACGCTACTTACTCTAGTTTACGCGATTTCTTGCGTGACATGACGCCTGTATAGGGTCTTTTTGCAAAGGATTTTCAAGCACCAGCGTGGTTCTGTGGTAGAATACTCGACTGCGACGCAGAGAGACCGGGTTCAAATCCCATCTGATCACTTTGTGCGACAGTGGTTACGGACACCAGCGGCGGCGGACATCTACCCCACTGCCGTTGTGATCTGATAAAAGCTTTCGATGTAAAAAGAGAGAGAATAAACGTCACGCACTGTTTTGCCGTCGTGAAAATCAGCTACTATGCAGTCATAAGAATGGATGTTTCGTTGTGCAACTGAACTTCATTAATTACGCCAAATTCATTACCGAATTCCAACGCTTTGCGTCATTCTTTTCAGTGCGGCGTGACGTGTGACACTGCAGAGGTACAGGTGCTTTCGAGGGCTCGCGCTCCGCAAACTCGTGCCCCCTCTTGTCCACGTCCACTTTGTCATTGCTAATTTTCTTCCTTTGCTCACCCTCATAGCTTCTATGCTTCGCAAAAACAAACTGTTGAAACACGAACGCGGCAGCAATGCAGTAGCCTTGTAGCTGTGTCGGCAACAATTTGCAATGCAAGATTCGTCTACCGCCATACACCACCTCATGTGACCTCACGTTCTTCATTACGTTCTGAATGTGCTCTAGTTGATAAATGGTGCAGCGATGGGACGATAACATTCAAAATAGGAATCAAATGTGGGTTGCGAGCAGTTATTTTAACCATTCATTTCATTTCTGCGATGCTGGCATCTCGGAGCCTGGAAACGTGGGATAGAACATTCAGTGCGTGGGATAGAACGTAAGAATTTCAATCCATTCAAACTACCGAGAAAAAGAAGAACACATTTCCCACTATATACGGAGCATACTTGTTTTCGTAGCACGTAGACTACAACTATATACCAAAATAAAAATTTGGCTTTTCGGACGCTTCGGGGCCTCTGTCATTCCGGTGACCCTCGGGTCTGTACACCTCTGTTTGTGGCTATTTTCGGATGTACTTACGTAGCTGTTCTTTCATTTCGTCTATCACTCTCGACTTGACTATCCCGCCTGGACTTCATGTCTATTATATCAAGTATTTATTTATAATCCGGTCAACTTCAATCGTGAGTACGCGCCATAGGTTTTAGAAACAATGCTAAACAGCGACAGCTATTTGAGTTGGGAAGTACACGAAACGGAGGCTAGTCGTGCAAGTACCTGCGTATTCTACGCGCTGCCAGTACAGCGAGCGTCACGAGTAGGACGGCCGCTGCGGCAGCGCTCGAGACCCAGGCCAGGATGCTCGCGAAGTGTGGACCTGCAAAAACAAAATAGAAACTATTAGAAAATCGATACTGGTATGACAATTCACATTAAAGGGCCCTTCTTTTACAAAAATGGACTTAGGCAGTTTGTAGACTGTCTAAACCCATTTTTAGATAGTGTAAAGACTGTCTAAATTCATTTCTTGTAAGGGTTAAACCACTCTGAGTTCTAAGACGAGAGAGTGGTTTCTTTCTCGGCTTCACTAACCTTTCTACAGGCGATATATCTTCCTCCTCGCCACCTATTTCTTCTTAAAACACGTGGAGAATGTCAGCACTAAGCGCTGAGCCGATCAGGATTTCGCTCTATTCGGCTACACGCTGTTGTCGTCGCTTGCGCAGTCGAGAACGCACAAAACGAAGTGAAATCACTTGATCCCGCACGATAGTCACGCGAAACAAGGCAGAACGGTCGTGCGCCTGCATGTCAAAGCAGAGTAGGAGACATTTCACAAGTAACATCCCTTGTATATAGAGCAATCGAAGACTCATTTCCTCATGGCGTCACGTGAACAGACCGCTGGCGTCACAAATTGTGCCGAAAAGACGGGAAACGTCAGGAGAGAATAACGCGCTCGTCCTTCGTATTTTCAGAGGTTCCTTCGGGGCCTTTTAAAGGGACACTTTAGACAAAGACGATTTATGTCTCGTATTAGTAAACCCTTTCGAAACACCAAAAGCATCGCTCCTGGCGCGAGGAGACGTGCATGAAGAAAACAAAAGTGGCGACGCCGTCTTCAGGTTCCCGCATCAATTCGCCCTGACGTCAGAGATACTGACGGCATTTTATTGCTAAGAGCTACAGACTTCTCTACTGGTGAAAATGAACTACACTGCGTCCTAAGGGAGCGGGAGATTAACACGGCAAGTTTCGGTAAATTTTATTTTGTCAACGTGGCTCAAATATAATAAATAAATAAATAAATAAATAAATAAATAAATAAATAAATAAATAAATAAATACTGAATTTTCTGACGCCAGGCTGATATTCAGGTGCTCGCGTTCTGGCACGAAATTTAAAAATGAAACTAATACCATCATTTTCTCTTCCAATATGAAGCGTTGGATCACGAAATTAAACACAATAGAGTTCAGAAAGGAAAAAAATTCTCAGTATAAACAGATTCATTTGTTTCACATTAGCGTCTATATTTAGAGGACAAGGGTACTTAGGTGGGCTAGTTATTCAGAGGAGTTATCATGGCCCTCCGTAATCTTTACAGGAGTTTTTACGGAGGACCACGTGAAGGAAAGCATCAAGTTGCATGCAAGCATGAGGGAGATGAAATGATTACCGGAAGTGAGAGACCTGTTAACTGTGCCGTCATGTGCTGCGCTTATCACCCGCTGTCTCAGGGAAAGGAAACACAGAAAATAAAGAATAAAATAGGAAGTGTGGGAGGAGCAGAGTTGCATAGCCATAGCGGTGTTGGATTGGAAGTACACGCCAACACACATGATAATGATAATCCCGATAATTATAATTTCGATATAAGTCACGAAAGCTAGATGAACTCACCATCTTACGAAAAAAGGGGTGCACTTGGCCAAATGAAGTACACTGCTATGGTTAAATGTGCCTCGGAAGTCGGGACAAGCACGGAATCGCATATCTGTTAATTTATCGTGTTAAGAAAGTCATAAATACTTGGAGCCAAGAAGTTAAACTCCAATTCTTCGGCTATGGAATATTTCGGGGAGTATACGTTCTTTGCACGAATATAATGTCATACGTAAATAAGGTTAAAATCATGGCGAGAACACGACTGTAAAGTGTCGCAGTGTGGTCGCAGTGTCACAGTGTGTGCAGTGTGGTCGCAGGCTTTACTAACCCATATTTTTTCGCGCGTGTTCGTCGGCTTTCAAATAGGAACGAAATCAGAATCCAACAAGACACAATGATTTAAGCAGCGCGCAACGCCGCAGGTGGCTACAATGAGGACGAGATTGACTTATTCGTGCTGCGTCCTTCTATGTCGTCGTTACTTCTTTAGCGATGAAACTTCGTTACTATGCTTTACCAACAAGGTCGAACGTTTACGCTTGTGGTGATTGTATTTCTTTCTTTTAAGTACCGCTGTCCTCAGCCGAGTGTTTGCAGATGGGCATCACAAAAGATACAACGCAAAACGAGTGAAGACGGTCACAAAAGCTGAGTATAAATTCAGCACAGTCAATTGCAATAAATACTCGTAATGCAATGATACAATCGACAGAAAAAAATAAGGTGGCAAGGAAGCCTTTATTAATGCCATCAGCTGGGCAAGCGAATTCGGAAAATTATTTGGTGGTATTCCTAAAGGATGGGTGCAGTTAATAGTGTTCTAGTGTAGTGAGTGGTAAACATGGACGTTAAGGTCTTCTTGTAGTAGGAATAGTCCGTTTATTCGGATGCGGTTGACATGCATCCAGATTCAGATGCGCCACGCAGAGGCCGAGAAGCAAAGGCTGGCCAGCGATGCGAATGACACGGATAAATAAATAAATAAATAAATAAATAAATAAATAAATAAATAAATAAATAAATAAATAAATAAATAAATAAATAAATAAATAAATAAATAAACATTTTACGTTATCCCTCTATATCCATTTTTCTGTTTCCTTGGCCTTACCACTCAACGGTGCATTATTCTTGCTTTTCAGGGATGAGATATTTGTTACTTCTTGGTAATTTTTGTTGTTTCGTTATAGCAATTACTCCTACCAACAGTTCTTACCAGCAGACCGGTGCGTACATGCAGGTAACTAAGATAAAAAACTGGCCGTGTATCTGCGTGCTCCGCTGCAAATGCCATGTAAAGACGATTGAGGAGGCGCTGCGTCTACGCTGCGTTAGAGTTACTGTAATATACAGTAACTCTACGCTGCGTGAGATATGGACGCCATCTGGCAATACATCGGGAAACATGAGCTTGTGCAGAGGGTTTCCTTCCTCCGTGGCAGAGGGCGTTCGTCGGCGCGCATAGCATGGTATTTTCAGCGCAGCCGCAGCTTAAGAAACTAGGGTCTTTAGAATTATATATTTATGTATTTTCTATTAAAGGAACACACCACCTAATACTTACCTAGTGATGTTGCGCCTCAGATATGCGTAATATTTACTTTTTGATCGACAACGTTCACAAGTATGAACAGCCGTACCAGTTCAAGATGGGTGGGCGGTAAGCAAGTGGTTCAACTTTGGCCGGGTGGCTGAATCGGGTGACAGACAGACAAACAGAAAGACGGACAAACCAAAATTTCTGCGTTTAAGTTCCCCAAGAAAGACTATCGTCTTTAAAAAACAAAACAACAACGTTGGGATAGAGGGACGAGCACACACAGGCCCGAACAAGTACATATCTCACATATTACAGCCAAAGTGATGTGCACATTTAAACGGAACACTGTAATTTGGGGGTCAGTGACCCTGCTGATACTCTAGCTGCAATTTCTGGCTCAGCCTATGTTACAACTCTTCACAGATGCGTAAAAGGTACCAGCAGCACCAATCGCGAGTCGCTTGCCACAAAGATAGGTCACATTTGTAAGAGGGAGAAATAATCCCCACGTGTTCTTTGACAATATACTAAATTGTACATGCCACAAGTGGTTAGAATAAGTATGTTTGTGCATTTGCAGCATTCATCGTGCGACCTCTGACAGTACTTTTGATACAGGAACGGCAAAAATAAATAAATAAAAACTGACCTTAACCACAAACAAGTCATATATTATTGTACGGTGTGCCCCGGCTGAACGAAAAAAGAAAGCTACAATACAGGGATATGATACAGTGCTCAGTAATGTATATTTTCCCCCGCAACGCTACTTTCACGCACTAATTGCTTGGCTAACTAGAAGTAATTAACAATTTCGCGAACACCACCTTGTATTTAACGTTGTATGGGGCACACTGTATGTACTGCAAATGTTTTTTTTCTAGCTTTTTGCTGCGTGCTAGTGCTGCCATGACGCTGCCTTACTGAGTTATTTAACACGGAAAAAAAATTGGCGCAGCTACGCCCTAGTGGTGAGATGACTGAAAAAACGGCACAAGAGGTCGATGAAGGTAAATGATGTGAATTGAGGTAACTCGAACATTCTAACCAGATGTAGAATGAAAACCGGAGTTATAGCATAGATCGGGAGTGAGTCAACTGTAACCAAAAGTGAGCAAACGGACGGGGTTAATTAAGGCGGGAAGCGCGGACAGGAAATGAAATTAAGACTGGAATTGGTTACCCGGAAGTCCCGTGGCGTGCCCTACACCGTTACAGTGGTGGATGAGTATAAGTCACATGACGGTGAAAGGTGACGTCAAGGAGGCAGGAGAAAGAAGTGATGTAATTTAAAAAGAAAAGGAACCGCACTATATCTGCGCAGATAAAGAAGTGTGACGTAATGCTGACGCATTTATCTCGCAGTGACCGCTAAATTGCCAATAAGTACGTTATTTCATTTGCTTTACTTTATCGAATATTGTCATGCCTATGCCAACGAGCCATCACGCAGAAGGGTCGAACCTGTTTCACTTACCGTTGTAAACTGCTCGGCACTGTCCTTCTTTCGAGATCGAACCATCGGGACATTGGCAGGGGCCCTTGCCATCGCACGCCTTGCCTTTCTCTGAGCATTGCCTATCAGGCCCACATGGGCTGTCTTCAGCCTCAGATCCGGTAGATGTTTTGGCTACACGAGAACAGAGACGAAAGCACAACTTGTTATGCACAGAAGATTGCGAACTTGTTATCGTAATTATGTTTCTTTGCTTTTTACGACGAATGCAAAATACAACGAAAAACTTCGTATAAAGTGTTCAGTGCAATCAAATTGTACGCTTTACGGCAGCAAAATACGCAGAGGTTTATTAAGAACGCTGAAGTAAAATGCTATGAATTAACATCGATCTCCTAGCGATATTGGAGGCGCACACAAATCAAGACATACGAGCGCTTTCGTATTCCATCGACATCTGAACCTGCAGTCCGCAGCAGCTGGGAATGAAACCCATGACCTCATGCACAGAGGCAGTACATAATAGCCCCTGAGACACACGGTCGGTCAAGTGTTCACTTCTTCCCATGTCTCAGCGCGTGACAGAGTCAACCAATCGAGTATAAGGGAAACATTCAAACTCGTGGCAAATTTAAAGTTGACTTTCATCTGAAGAAGGTTTATTAAAATTTCAAACAACTTCGTCGAAAAGAGAGAGCCTGAATGAAAATGCATTTTGCCCATCTAATAGAACCCCGTCCAGCACTTGTGTCTGTAAAATGAGTTCACGATGGAGCTTCATGAGGTAGCACGAAAGTAAGTGATTCAATAGACAGCATGAGAACACGCAAATAACCATGTTGGTTTCAGTGACTGATTAGCGATACAAACAGGTGGATGCCAGTTGTGCAGTTCGCTTTAAGGCGCTATATAGTAACATGACCGCCGGAAAAATGCAGTGTATAGGTTTCATGTGGAGGCAATGCTGACCCGCGTTCGCACTGGGGCACCTAGCGACAGTTTGTGACGACTTTGCGACAGCGACAATCGCTCGCACCTCGACGTTATTTGCGAAAAGAACTCAGAAACTTGCTTAAACGGCCTGAAAACACAATAAACATTTATTGCATCCGCTGGGAATTATCGCATCGCTAGGTGATTCATACTGAAAATTTACAGCTCGAAACTACAAAAACGAAGCACAGGAGGCTCACGGACTGCGCTAGTCCGCGTGTCTTTTACGTTTCGTTTTTTTGTTTTTTTTTTGTAGTCTCGCGCTGCAAATTTTCAGTCGAATCTTGCTCGGTATCGTCAGAGTCTTCTTTACGTAAAACCTAGTCAACTTGGGTTCGCTCACATAAAGAGACTCCTCCGCTCTCTCACGAGCGAGTCTCCTCTTTCGGATAGGCGCAGAATGAAACGCATTCCGAGTCACCTGACACGAGATAGAACGGTTCACATTTTCCACTTTGCTCGCGAGATAGGTACAGGTGACCTCTGGCAGCTGCATCACATTACGTCGCTGCTAGGAGAGACGCTGCATGCTGCGTTTTACGCAAATGAGAGGACAGCTGCGTACACTGGTTCGGTATCTGGACAGTGTCAGCCTGGATATGATAAAGAAAGAATCCTGCTTTGGTTGTGGCTTCATGGCCGTACGCGTCATGCTGTTACACGAGGAATGCGTATATGTGGCAACGCAAGCGCTGCATTTCGAAGGTTATTACTCTCTCATTCGTATTGCCGGCACTGAAACTGTTACTTTCCATGGTAGAGATAATACAAGTATTAACGGCTTAATGCAAGCCAACGGAGATGATGAGAACTGGACTCGCCAGCGAAAGATGGCCTCGCTCGCTGACTGCTCGGCAAAATATGTAGATACGTTATTTTAGCAATTTGAACCAGAAATATTCGATTGTTTCCAGTGACAAGAACCGGTTCTGATTGCGAAGCGTTGTAAGCGTAGCATCAACTAGGTTCTTGTTTCTCGTCTCCATCCCTACGAATATGGTGAAACTCATGAGCCCATTTTATACTATATCTTGCGAACCTAATACACGTAGGAGCTAAAACTGACACCCGCGTTGCATAGCAACGGTAATTTATAGCGAAGTCCAGCATGATGTGTGTATAGCGACAGGTGTAGAGCATCAAAAACAAATATTAAGACCAAACATGATATTCGGTATGATGTCTGATGCTCTTGTTGGAGAGGTGCAAGTGCAGTGCTGAGCTGAGCTGGTCAAAGAGGGCGAATCTATCGTAATATGGGGCAAATACGATTGCGGACTGACGAGTGGTTTTTAACGACTGACACAAAACAAACATATATAGTTAATTCTGGTTGCTCCACTCCTTGACCCGGTTTTTTTTTAATGACATTGACTTTCCACGCCCTGTTGCTGCATTACGCCGCTGAGGACAACGCTGAGGTCGCTTGTTCGAGCCGGTTTTCAAGCAACTCATTCCGCAACACCGATGTGCGTTCGATCAGACAGCTGAAGCCCACCCGACATCGTAGACTCCGGCCAAAAGCTGCGCACGAGCACGTCAGACTTGTAAAATATTGTCTACTTCCTTCGTTCCATTCACTTGGACGGAGAAGGTGTGGCCTTCTTCACCGATGACCATGTAGCTACGTCCAATTAGGCACTGCCAAATACGCGGAGTAACGGAGACCCATTTTTCACGGGAGCTTTAGGATAATGCTGACCCCTGTTTCTCAATGTCGTGTCTTTTGTGGTTTATCAAACCTTAAATAACTATTAGAGCCGCCCTTTACTATTGGAGAAGCGTTTTCTTTAGACAAATTAGTTTATTTGTTACTTTTCGTGCGGCCTTGAAATCCCCATCACCGGCACCTTTGCGCTGTACTGAAACATACCCGCTGCATGACATTTGCCGCTAAAAAAGACACGAGAATGAGGAAGGGGAACACAAACAAGGTTTGCATTCCTTTTCCTATCGTGCCTTTTTTTAGCGGTAAACATGCCATGCAGCAAGAACCAACTAGACCAATAACAAGTTGTGAAACATACTCGTTTGCAGTTTTACATATAGTGACGGTCGCTGCGTAGCAGCAGGATACGCTAGATACCAACGCGGCAGCGTGTGTAGATTGCTAACTCAGTTATATCTCTATGCATATACAGCGAGTGTGCCACGTCTCCCACTAGTGCGACTACTCACGCTGTACGACGAGATGGCTGCTGCGTGTAAGCGTTCCCAGGGTGTCGCTGAAGTGACAGGTGTACTCGCCGGTGTGGTTCGCCGAGACGTTGGTCAGCCGAAGCCGGCTGCGCGTCAGCGTCGCCCCGGACATTGAACTTAGGGGCGCGTGCCACACGCGAAGCGACGACTTCGAAGAGTTCCTCTCGTCGCCCGGCGGGTGCTGGACGAGGCTGCCGTTGTGTCGCCACTCGATGGCCATCGGCTCGTGGCTCGCAGCCGCGCAGGTGAACGAGACGACGTCGCCTTCCTGGATATGCATCACGTTCCGAGGCTCGGTGCTGCTGTAAGAACGCGCCCAGGTGCACACTAAGTTTTAATACGACGCTTCCACTTCCAAATGGATCCAACAGACAATCAGGCCAATGAAAGCGTAGGGAACATTAATTGTTGTGTCGTTAATTCGAAATCGAAATCAATTAAAATGGACGAAAAATCACCATTTCCGTCGGTGGTATCAGAACCCACAACCATGGAATTACGCGTGCGATGCTTTACCAATTGAGCTACGACGCAAGGTGCTTCCCAGTCCACTTGGTCGCGTAATTCGAAGGCTGTGGGTTCGAATCGCACCGGCGGAAAGGGTTATTTTTTCGTCTATTTTAATTCATCTCGATTTACCCCATGATTACTACAGTATACAGTCAAAAGACAAAAATTAATGTGTCCTATGCTTTCCTTGGCCTAATTGCATGTTGGAATCATTTGGTTGTGTCTAACAAAGAAAACGAGCCCTTCGAAGAAATTCCCCTTCTTTCGTACTTCCAGTGACACTGAACAAGGCTTATCAAGAGGGAGCATAAGCAGTGGGGTCGGAAAAGTACAAGCAGGTCAACTTGACGTAAGTCCAGTTTTCTGTGGCCCTTCGAGGGCGACCTGCAAGAACGAATGAAGCAAACCAAACTACGCATTGCATACACGCAAGGTGCTTGTCATTGCCACTCCAGGAGTTCAAGAGAGCGATGAATTGCACTAGTTGGTGGCTGCTGATGGTTTCTTCTTGCACTGAGTTCTACGAAACGGGTACGAAGCATGGACACCTTGACAAGAGATGACACCATCCGTTGTCAACGTGTTCCTGTTCCATAAATTTCGTAGTACTCAGCGCAAGCATAGACGATGATCCACTACAGACGGTCGACAGAAAGCCTGTATGGAATAGTTATACTGCTGTGATGGCAAATATGTCGCATCTGTCGATAACCGACGCCTTGTTTACCAGTGAATGACGCAAAAATGGAAATACGTGCGCAACCGTGAGGCGCTATGTGCTAGTTCATGGCCACGGCCACTAAAAACATAATGACGTTGCGTGTCGCGCTGTTCGTGAAACCAAGCAGAAGTAGAAACAGTGGTCCGTTTGAGAGTGAAACCCAATTCGCGCAAAGGTTTGTGAGCCCTTGCTGCATGACAACCGCCCACTGATCATGCACGAAAAATAGACTGTGAAGCTTAACGTCATGGAAATGCGGTGGAGAAGTGTTTTTGCACTGCACCGCCCCACGGGAATAAATTGCAGTAGGTTTGTTGATGGGTTAGTCTGTGCATGTTGCTTAGAAGGAAAAACAGCGCGAAGACTGGACTCCAGAAGAGAAGCACACAACACGAGTACTGGAAATACTGCCATTGTGGCCCATAGAGATATTGACCCCGTGGCCGCGAATTGAGCCAGCGACCTAGCGCTAAGCCGAAGAATGCCAAACTACTGGGCTAGTGGGCTAACAAGGTGAATATGCACGAAATTATACCTCAAGCTTTAAAACATATACGCGAAAAAAGCGGCGTAATCGCGCAATTACTGACGTTACCTTGGCAGCGGGAAAAAAGGGACAACGGTAGGGGCGACGCTCAGTTTTTCTTTCCTCAGCTAATAAACAGCCTTTTCTCGTAAAACGAGCGCCAAAGTCCTTCAAAATAATGGCACATCAGTCTAGCTTGATTTAACGCTTTCCGCGAGACACGGATGCCCCATTTGATAAGTGCGGAGTGCACTTTAAAAGCACGCATCACTCCAACGAAACCCCTCTTTGTTTTTTACCGTCAACAATAATTCTACTCAGCTGTATTAGTCATAGAAGGACATGCGATCAACGCGAAGGCGTGAAACAACAGTGACACTGTCTGTGTACAGAAGAACGCAAGTTAACTACATCCATGGATGAAACGCAATCCTCGGCCGTGTTGCAGCCTTTTTAGCCGAGGGCATTCTCCGACAGCACTGTTGCCTGTGTCTTTATTTTGCTGGCCCACTGTCTTTTGCATTGTTTTCATTTTACGTGTTTCGGGGTCTAACATGAACTAAGAGCGGCACCCCACAACTGGCTATGTGTCTTACACGACATTAAAGGAGAAAATTAAATTAAATCGAAATGAGTCTTCTAAACTCACGAAGGATGACGTATATAGTGAGAAAAGGACGCACATCGACCTACCCTTCTTGTTGCGTGGTCTTAGTCGTCGTAGCGTCTCTTCTACGTCGCAGCAGCAGGAACTGCTCGCGTGCCATTGCGCCAACCATCACGGGCAGGAGCACGGCACCGTAGGCGGTTCTCATCACTCCCACCTACAGCTCGCCTGCAAGGAACGTCCAAGGACCATCGACAAAGGATAAGTGACTGAACAACACAGCACATTGCGATACCACACTAATCCAAGGCAGGATCTCCGCAACTCGATTTACGTCACGCATAGCATACGAAAGTGTCTCCGAGTTCTCTGTGTATTTCGACCATACATCGAAGGCGGCTATTACGTGATCGGTACATTACGCTTCCCACGAAATGTCTTCCTGGGGGCGTTCCTACTGTGTACTATATCTTACAGAGCAGCAGCGCGGCGTGCACTGGCATATGGGCTAGTAGGTTTGGAATCTTTGCAGTCCTCATGAATTGATATGTGACGATTTAAGGGTAATGCACGTACTCTTGTTTATACCGCCTTCAGCTTGGGTGAAATCGGCGTAATTTCAACTCGAACATTTACATCACAGTCAACCCTATTTTTAGCGGCCAGTTCCGCAGCGGCACGACGTGATGATCTAGCAATTGCGCATACCAGTCGTCATACTGAGAGTTTTGATGACGCGTTTCAACCATTCAGGACTGTGCAATCCGAGTTCACTAAAACATCGCTTAGTTTCTACAGCGCGACTGGACGCGGACGGAGAAGGAACACGCAAACACACACAGTGTTCTCCGTCCGCGTCCAGTCGCGCTGTAGAAACTAAGCATGAACAACCAGCTAGCCCGCCAACGCACTTTAGTTAAAACATCGCGCAGTTGCGCTTGATAACGATATCGCGAACGTTTGGCACCGGGTAATCGTATGAAGCGGTAACATCAACAAGGTTGTACTTATATCACGCAAGTTACTGCACAGGTGGTCAATCATTCGCCGTTCCATTCCCAGCCGCACATCGCACCGGCTTCGCGGCTGTTTTGTGGCCACGTTGCAACGGTAACAAGGCTACCCCACTCTCTTTCCCTCCACGCAGTATGAGGGAGAGAGCGAAACAGCAAGTGCTTTTCCCTTCATAATGACTTCCAGGAAGGAACTCGGCTCAGGTCCACTCCCATCACACGTTTCCCAGGAATCGATGGCGATCGATGTCCTTTTGGTGAGAGAAGGTTCGAAAACGAAAGAAAGTTTCGAAGAGAGCCGATAGCCTAGCAATTTAGGTAGCTTATCGCTTACCTAAATCTAAGTACACGGGTGTTCTTGCATTTCGTCCCCATCGAAATGCGGCCGCCGTGACCGGGAATCGAACCCGCGTCATCGAGATGAGCAGTGCGACAGCTTCCTATGTTACCACGGCGCGTGCGATCGCGACAAGCAGAGTTGTATGTTTCTTCGCAAATATACTCGACGTCTAAACTATCGATATGTCCCTGAGGGCAGCGTTATATGCACTCACTGCAAGAAAAGGGTATTCCAACGATGCAACTTTCCGTAACTGCGCACATTCAAGCCGAACAAAACAGAATCGCGTTTACAACCCTTTTTCGCGGAACATTTTCTCCCTGGTTTTCCAAACGTTTCAACGACGTGCGATCGATACACTCCAACCGTCACCCGTCTATGGCACGTCGCCACAAAATGTACTTCTCTCGAAGGTTCAGGTGCACCGACAACTTCAACGTTTGTTTCGTAACGCGCCGTTAAGAATTGCATACATTTTTGCTCACCTCCGTATCACTGCGTTTTCGTATACCTGCAACGTGCAGGGCCGTTCGCAAAAGCCGGCACGGAACTGTCAGCAGGACGGACGGCACGAGCCGTGCTAACTTCCTGCGCGTTGCAAACGGAGACGCAAAGGTGACTACGACGCCCTTGCAGCTTTGCGACTGTACTACCACAACGAGCGCCGCTGCCGGCGTCGGACACACGACGACGCCGGCCACGCGACATCCGCCATGAAAAGGGAAACGCGACACGCCAACCGACTCCCCCCACCCACCCATTTGCCGCACCGGCTGCGGCACAGCTTCGGGTATATCGAGCGGCACAGTATGTACTATACGCTGCATGCGGCGTGTGTTTGTCGCCGTATGTGCGTGTACTTATTTCTCTTTTCATACGCGCCTACGTAGCAGACTCCGCAAAGCACTGCCGGGTGAAGGCCCATTCCTCCTCACTCACGCTCGCTCGAGCCCGTCAGTGCACCTGTTTCAAAGGTTGCTTCGTGGTGTGATCGACGTGGCCGCAGTGGCGCGCCACCGCGGAGCTATAGAAATATCTAAAATATCTATTTTAGATATAGAAATTTTAGATATGGAAATATCTAAAATAGAAAATAGGCCCATGTACATGGCTTTTCTAGACATCACTGGGGCGTACGACAACGTTAATCAGGAAATTTTGTGGGATATATTGAAAGGAATGGGCATAGGCGACGACTGCATGTATACAGCTTTTAAGGGAGATATACCGAGAAAATACAGTTTGCATAGAATGGGAAGGAATGAGTAGCAAAGAGAACGTTGAGATTAGCAAGGGGCTCAGACAGGGATGTCCTTTGTCCCCGCTGTTATTCATGCTGTACATGGTGAATATGGAAAAAGCGCTAGGAGGTAGCAACTTTGGTTTTAATCTGTCACACAAACAGGGCGGCGTGATGATTGAGCAGAAGCTTCCAGGATTGTTTTATGCTGACGATATTGTCTTATTTGCTGACAGTCGAGAGGATATACAGCAGCTGGCGGATATATGCGGAAGGGAAGAGGAAGCTCTAGGACTAGGATTTAGTGTAACAAAAATGTGGATTGTTGGTATTCAATGACCCTTGTGATCAGGCAGTGTCAATACAGGGCCAAGAAATACCGAGGGTGAGCGAATACAAGTACCTCGGAGTATGGATAAATGAGGGTGACAGGTACATGGAGGTACAGGAAAAAGCCTCAGCAGCAAAAGGAAAGAGGAATACTGCAATAATGAAGCACAGAGCATTGTGGGGATACAATAGGTACGAGGTGCTTCGAGGTCTGTGGAAAGGTGTAATGCTTCCGGGGCTTACTTTTGGGAACTCAGTGGTGTGCATGAGGGCAGAGGTGCAATCGGGAATGGATATAAATCAAAGGACTGTGGGACGCCTCGCGTTGGGTGCTCACGTGAAGACGACAAATGAGGCTGTAAAGGGCGATATGGGATGGGCAGGTTTTGAGGCGAGGGAGGCTCAGAGCAAAATAAGATTCGAAGAAAGGCTAAGGAATATGAAAGAGAGTAGATGGACAGAGAAGGTGTTCCGTTACTTGTATAGGAAGAGCGTGGACACACAGTGGAGAAAAAGAACTAGGAGGCTCACTAGTAAATATACGGCTGGTAGTGTAAGCAGTATGTCAACAAAGAGCGTTAAGCGAAAAGTCAGAGAGGCGGAGAGGATTTACTGGATGGCAGCTATGGAGAAAAAACCGGCTTTGAGTAACTACCGAAAGGGCAAAAATGAAATAAGGAGGGATGCATTTTACGACAATTCAATGGGAAGCGCTTTACTGTTTGAAGCGAGATCGGGTTGCCTTAGAACGGGTAGTTATAAAGCGAGATTCAGTAAAGAAGAGGAACAATGCACGTGCTCCGGGGAAGATCAGGAAACGGCGGAGCATGTTCTGATTGAATGTGGAGACCTCCACCCAGGTGTACGTTTGGGCACGAGCCTACATGACGCCTTGGGTTTTAGAGACAATGGAAAGCTGAACACACCCGCGATTGAAATAAGTAGGAGACGGTTAGAGTATTGGTGGCAGAAAACTAGAGAGAAAGGACAAAAATAAATAATGGGGAAAAGAAATAAGGACATCCTGCCGTAAAGGGCACAGAACGGAGCTGAAAACTTAAGGTTTTTTTTTTCTGGAGTAAAATAGTTTTATTGAAGTAAAGACACTAGGCCAACGCTAAAAAAAAAAAAGAGTAAAGGTTTTTTTTTTTTTTTTTTCCGAGCCTGGTGGCACACTTCCGCTCGATGGATGGGCTGAAGGCATTGTGGAAAGTGGAAGGAAGGGCCGTACACTCGAAGGCGACGTCTTTCTTCCTATGCATGCGCCAAGTGGACTTTTTCATAGAGGAGGTCCATTCATGTTCTATATAGTAGACGTCCGACCGTGGAACGTGCATACCGTGCATATGCAGCTTTCTCGAGCGTGAAAAAAGAAAGAAAAAAAAGGGGGAAGAAAGGAAAGAAGAGGAAAGAAAAAAAAAGAAAAGAAAGGAAGAAAAAATTGCGATAACTTACAGAGGGATCTGGGCGTCGGTTTTGGCAACGCCATGTCGATATCACGTGGTGCCACGCTGACATCCGACGCCTGAAAGAGAAGCTCTAGGTTCTAATGGGATAGAGGAACAAGCGTCGGAAGATTACTGCGAACGACGTATCTATATTTATCCGCAAGCTAATTGTTGCTAATATGCCATTTCAGTTATATAATTGCACGCAAAAGTTAACATTATCTGTATATCCTCACCTTGGCTTCCATGTAACTTGAGTTTTTTCTTGCCAAAATGCTTAACTGCAGTGTGCGTGTCACAACTGTAACTTATTTTGCGACGAACTACTTGAAGAAAAAGATCGCAGCTGTTGAACAGGGTTGGACTATCAGCTAAAGCTTACGGCTACTTGTACTCAGGTTGCCACCCACCTCCGGGCCTAAACAGCCAGGCTTGTCAAATAGTTTATTCCCCTCTCTCTCTCTATCTCCCACTATTTCTATTTCTCTCTCTCTTTCTCTCCTTTCGGAGTTGTCTATGTGATGCGTAACCATAGTGTACTCATTGTAAGTTGCATCCTTCCCAAGAATGTTCTTTTCGGGCGGCTGGCTCAGTTTTTCGACTGCAGCCGCGCGGCTGAGAAATCGAGCAGCGAGCGACTGTCCCAAAACAATGCGTTGGCGGGCTAGTTGGTGTGAATCCATAGTTCGCTTTGTCCTCTCCTCTGTCTTGTTTTGTCGTTTCGCGCTAAAAAAAAAAAAAGATCAATGTCACAATACAATCGCTTTTCGATCAAATCGACTATTTGAGGCTATCTGCGACTGGGCGTGGGACCTCCGAGTCTTCGGTGTGCACGAGCCATTAATGGCACAAATTCGCATCGGGGATGTTTGCGATATGATTTATACTATGGTGGTGAGCATTATAGGGCCCCTAAACAACCCCTGAAGATGCAAAGAAAGAGCTCGTTATTTTCTCCTGGCTTTTCCAGTCTGCTGCGCACAATTCGTGACACCAGCAGTCTGTTGACGTGACGCCATGGGAAAATAGGCTCTCGGCTGGTCCATATAGGAGGAATATCAAGTTGATGATTGCCTCTCACCCTGCTTTGCCATGCAGTGTCAAGCTCATTCTGCCTTGTATCGCATGACCATCGTGCGCAACCAACTGATTTCACTTCGTTTCGTGCGTTTTCGACAGCAAAAGCGTAGATAACAGCGGGTAGCCGAAAGGCGCGAAATCCTGATAGGTTCAACGCTTATTGCTGGCAATGTCCACGTGTTATGAGCAAATAACTGGCAAGGAGAAGATAGCGCCCGTAGGAAGGGCAGTAATAGGCGAGAAGAAAACCACCCTCTCGTCTTTCAGCTATTACTGGTTTAGGGGCCCTTTAAAGAAACAGTGTGTATGACACAGACAAGACAATATCAATCTTTCGGTTAACGTTTTACACGAATATTTATTTTTATAGCGTTGAAAAATGCTCGACATAGCTGACCGGGATAAAAAAAAAAGCGCCGCGAAACTTCTTTATGCGCGGCTGCACAAGCTGTGCGCCGTTGTGCGAGGATATGCAGAACGCCCAGCTGCAACATCAACGGGCAGGTGTGCCAGCTCTCGAGACGGGAAGGGACTTCCACGTGAGGTAAGCCTGGAAATATAGCCTGAAAAATGAGGATGACATTGTGAATGAAGGGCTATAAACTATACACGACGACATAGATGTATATACCAGTGGCGTAGCCAGGGTGGGAAGGGGGCACACCGGGCCTGTGCCCCCCCCCCCCCCCCCGATTTTTTTTTTTTTTTGCCATAGTACATAGAGCACAAAATGACACTTGACCACACCTTCCAGCCCGGCCCCCACTTTAGATCAAGGAGGGGCCCCCTCCCGAAAAAAATTTCTGCCTACGCCCCTGTTATATACGGTACTCTTAATAATGAAATGAAAGAACTACACAAACGAAAATAAACGTTGCGGGTGCCTTAAGACGAGAAAAATTCGGCAGATCCCACGCCTTGTGGGAATCGGTTTCATGCGAAGCAGGCAGCCATTAGTTACACGTTGCATTTCTTGGCCTTGAGCCAAGCGTTACGAGGAGGATCGATGTGCTTTTGTAAATGAAGGAGTTGTGTGCACATCGTGGGCTTACCAGGCACGCTGACTACAATGACGTTTAAATGGTAACTTACGGTCTCGCGTAGTATCAGCACTCACGTTAGAGCATAAACGTCTGTGTTATCGAAACGATGAGCACACTACGATACGATCATGTGAATATCATATATACGTAACTTTTGTTAGCATATTCATCCGAGGTCGAGAAACGCATGAATACAGCTTGCTGAATCATATGAAAACAAATGCAATGTTTATTAGACTGCTATAAAAGCGGCGCCAACACTGGAACAACAGTTGACGTTAACCCGACATGACGCCTACATAGGATATTTTTCCAAAGCAGTTTCTAGACCTGGCGTGGCTCTGTGGTAGAATACGTGACTGCCACGCAAAATGCTTGGGTTCTATTCCTACTGGGATCCTAATTTTATTATTCGCATTAGTCGGGTCAACGCTGCCGATGTCGGTTTTTTCTTAACGCTCTCGCATTTAAATTACGAATGTCTGTTCTTGTCGTTCCTGGGTATATATAAACTGTCAATCACCTGTGGCGCATACCCGTACACTGCGGCCCGTGGTAAACGGGTATGTGCCACATGTCTGGAGGAAAGGGTATGACGACGTACGCAACAGGATTTTTCACGTTATTCACCTCATGATCAGGACCAGTCATATTCGTCAAACCCTCTTACCCTCCCATGCAGTTTTGGTCTACACCAAGTTAAGGAGGCGATCACGAGAGCACCCAGACGTAGGCGGCTAGATAGATATATATATATATATATATATATATATATATATATATATATATATATATATATATAATATATATATATATATATATATATATACGTAGATAGAAACGCTCAAAGTGCCTTGGGTTCGATAAGAAATGCTTCGCATTTAAAATGAAGGCGATCCTCTACTGTTGCATTGGGAGACACTACACTTGTGGAAATTGCTGATTTCATCACACTTCAAAGCCTGTGTGCAGCGTCGTCGATAAACCGCACTCACCGGCCCGAGTTCCTTATCACCTGTCAGCAAGTCACGATGTAATCGACCACAGCTCGTGTTCTAGACTCACGTGGGTTTCAGGATAAAAAGGCCAAGTGCCAAGCAATAAACGGTTCAGTTTCTTGTCGCTACTGCGTTGCGTCACTTCACTGTGCTGATCCTTCGTCGACTCTGAAAACTCAAGATCATGTGGCAAGCAGGCAGAAACTGGAGCTGCGCCGACGAGCGCTAGGCTAATTGGAGCTGGGTTTCCCGTGAACGGGAAACAAACAAAGGACGACGTTAAAGGGGGCCAAACTTGGTCCTCCTTCACGTGAACGAATGCAATGCAATACAAGTCTTTGTTCATATTGCGCCTTTCTTGCGGACTCCATCAGTCCACTAAATGAAGTGTGCAGGTATAATCAAATGCTGTTGAGTATAGCCACATCATCCGATTCGTCTACACATAGGCAGATGCCATGCCAACGAAGTGCCACACAACGAGTGTCTCGCGTGTGAGGGATCTTCATGATGTGTCGATTCTGCCATCTGTTACAACCGTATAGCAATACAAAATGTCCGACTGTCGTAAGCGTGAGCAGTGCTTGAAGAAACAGAGTGCTCGTGCGGTTGGTATGTTATGCCTCCGTGTTATTTGTTACTAATATAATTAACATTAAACGGTTCTCGTCTTTCTAGAAGACATTTTAATTTTGGACAAAGATAACAGCACAGCGCAGTAGTCTCCACCGCGAGGACACAGAAGGACGCATTCCTCTAATTCACGTGTTTCCAAGCCAAAAGCCTTAGATGTCTCCTCAAACGCGAAAATTTACCGTCGGCGGCGTCAATATGAGTGATGCATAGTCATCATCACATGATGACATCACTATATGACGTCATCATGCTGTCACAGTTGACCGAAATTCGTGACGTCATCATGACGTCACTATGATGTCACATGACGTGGCGTCGCATGATGATGTCATCACATGACATCATCGCTTGGTCAAAGGTGTGCCGACCACGGAAGCAATGCAGAACCAGGTGGGGTGCGGAAAGCTTGCAGTTCCTCCGATCCTGGAGGCAGTGCAAAATCACGTTAGGTGCAGAAAGATTTCGGAGGGGGGCGGGGGAGCATCAGTGCACCGACTGAGAAGACAAGAAAGAAGATGGCTTTCGCCTTCGAGTCGTCTCAGGCGCATGCATAAGGGACCCTGTGAATTTTTCTAAAAGTCGCCCTGTCTGTAGTCATCGTTTATTTCGTTTATGCAGCGGCTCGAACAGGACACTGACCAGAAGTTGTAGGATGCGTATCCGATCCAGGAGGCCGTGTGCATCATGAGGAAGATGGCGGCCACGAAGGCGTTGAAGCGCGGCAAGCCGGCCAGTGCGCGAGCCGCCTGCAGCCAAGCCAGAACCAGCACCACAGCCATCGAGATAGCGAACGCCACGCTAAAGAGCAGCCGCCGCTGTTGGTCTGATGTCTCGTCACTCAGCAGCCACTCCCGGAATGACTGCGCGGTGCAAATCGGCGGGATACATTAGCGCGTAAAAGATGGACAACTACTATACTTACGGTTTGCAGTTCGCGCCTTGCATACGCTTCATACAAAGAGGAGTGACAATAAAGGCCGGACACAAATAAATTGCTGTTTCTGACATCCCGAAATATCGCCGCGGAAGTTAGAAAAAAATAATTCTGGAACAATTTAAACCATAACAGCACAGAGGACAAGGTCCCCCAGTAGCGGCAACACGGCTCTATCTTAGCGCTGTCCGCCTCGGTGGTACTGTGGTTACCGTGCTCGGCTGTTGACCCGAAAGTCGCGGGTTCGATCCCGGCGGCGGCGATCGCATTTTTGATGGAGGCGAAGTGCCAGAGGCCCGTGAACTGTGCAATGTCAGTGCAAGTTAAAGAACACCAGATAGTCGAACTTTCAGGAACGCTCCGCTATGGCGTGCCTCATAATCATATCGTGTATTTTCGCAAATAAAAGCCAACAAATTTTTAATACGATTATTTTCAGAGGCGAGAATAGAGGCAGTGAAATCGTGCATAAACAAAATTAAGGAGATTGATCACGGCTGATTACAAATTTAATGATTATTTACGTCAACCCTCCGTGGCATTTGAAGCGAGTTTCATAGATGCCTAGACACATGGAAACCCTCTTGGCGACCTTTATGTCGATCGGAGATGTAAGAGATTGTAAAGACTGTGTGGCTGCGCACGCTCACCTTTTGTTGCTCCCAGCGGATCACGTAGTCGTAACGACAAACTGGACAGAAATACAAATTGTGCTGGTAGACCTGGATTGTAAGGCAGTTGGCGTGGGCGTAGGCGAGCTCTCCTGCGCAGTCATTAAAAGATATCCAAATGCGAGATCTTACCTAACATACTTCAAGAACAAAGTTGAACTCGGGAAAAACTTCAATGGCACGCTTTGCTGAGGTAAGAGCACCGGTTAGTAATAAATTTTGTTAAGTTGCCAATCGCCATATAAACCTCAGGTAACTGGAGACCCAGTGTTCTTAGTCTCCTGCGGCAAAGCTTAACCCCGGTACTGCTTCCCGTCTGTCAATTATTTGAAAAGCAATCATTGGCGTCTCCTCCGCTAGCTTAGATTAGCGGTAACGTACAAACGCAACGAGAGTACACAACTTCAAACTGACGACACAAGACATGAAAGAGGCGAAAAGGACCGGGCAGCTTTAATTCGATGGAAGTGCTCTTCGAAGCGGTGGCAGTAAAAATCTGGAGGCGACCCTAATCCTTCAATTAGGCGTCTGGTTGCGGCGCTCTAACGTCGGTATTCGTGTGCCCTGGTGTATTCCTTGCGGTAAGTTTGCGTTTCGCGCGCCGCCTAAGCGGATCCCAGAGGCCACGTAGAAAGAGGCGCGAGGTTGAGCTCTACTCTGCCAGGTGCCGCAACGATCACAGCTGCTAGAAGAAAACCGTCTGCTCGTTCAATGAACTCGGTCAGTTAATTTTCATTATTATCCTCACAGTTCATCGACCCTTATCTTCAATAAACTAATGCTCCGACATCATATGTATCCAATATAACTCTTCATTTAAACTATTTCGTGCCAGTTTTAGTTTTTTATTAGACATATTGAAAGACGCAGGACGACCGGATCTGAGAACGCCAGCAAAACCGTTTATTCCGCCGTGTCTGCCTCGGCACAAAACACGAGGAAGAAGAAGAACAGGGATGATGATGGCTATGTACAAATGAGAAAGATGAAGTACGTTAAATGTGCTTACAATATTGTGAATAATCGGGGAATCGGAAGTAAGAACTCGACCGGAAGTGCTTGGAGGAAAGGCAAGAATGTCACTCGTTGCTATTGCCGCTAAAATACAGGCACTTAAACAAAGCTAAGCACTGATATTTAATCCGCGAATATCAAACTCCGCCGTTTCAATAGTGAGACCACCTTAACGACATCATATGGTACGTAGCATCGAGGAGCGTGCGATTTAGCACTGCGCTGAAAGCACGCGAGGTAACGCGATAGCAGTGAAGTCCGGGAATGCTCTATCACACTAATGCAGTGGTTCTCAGCCTTGGATATTTCGGGGACCCCTTGTGGACTGGTGCAAGTGAATAGGGACCTCTTGATGTGAGATAAAAGGGGTTGGGGGTGTCAGAAATTAACGCAATATGCGTCATATTAACACAACATGCAGCGTGAAATAGGTGCCTTTTATTCCTCCCTGGCAAAGAATGGTCAAACTGAAGGGCCACAACAATTCGATCTCAACAGCTTGTGAATAAGCAGTGCGGTCTGCAGCCGTATTCCACCTGTCTCTAGCTATGCTTGCTCTTCAAATATGGAAGCCTGGACAGAGCATGCTAGCGTGCATATTTCGTAGAAAACTGCAACAAAAGCTTTACAGCCATCTCATCGAGAAGGGGGAACATAAGTCAGACCCGCCGCAATGCAGAAGTGTTATGCGGCGAAGCATGTAAAAAAATCAGAAGGGGCCGCTTTCACGGCACATAGTGTGCCTCGAAAACACTCGAATTATTTTTTTCGAGGATGAGTTTCGCGGACCCTCCCCCCCCCCCCCCCCCCCCCCCCGAGGTCCGCGGACCCGCATTTGAGAACCACTGCACTAATACAATGTTCAGCCAAGGCTCTGTCATACTGATACAATGTACACAAATTCAAACGCTCCGCCAGCGGGCGTAATTGATCGCACTGACCTTTGCAGTGACATGGCGCCACCATACACATCTGGTCGTTGGTGCCTTGGCAGAAGCGGCAAACGCGCAAAGGCAATCCACCACTCGACGACGGACTCGGAGGCGGGGTCAGGGCCGGAGCTATGAACTCGCCTCCACTCCTCCGGTCGGCCATTCTTCTTCTTCCTCCTCTGCTAGCCATTTCGCACTCAGCCTCCCTTATGATGAAGATGCTCCTTCACATATGGCTCGTACCCACACTGGGGGATTGGACAAGAGTGGATACAAGGACCCTTGCACCAATCCTTATTAGACTTTATGCACGAGCTGAACTTGTTTGTTTGCGTGTGACGCGCCTCTCGTGATAATCATGTAAATATGTTATGCCTAAGGGCAGTCTCTCAAATAAAAAGAATAACACAGAAAAAGCAAACATATGAAGGAAAGAGTGCAATAACCATTTGCTTGTACATTCTGACCAGACAGCCAAATGGTTATCCTGAAGAGAAATTAGAATAATGGCATTAAAGTGCAACCCAAAGTTCTTTTTTTATACACATTATTGTTTCATTACTGCATAAGAAAACTTATACAAGTAGGAATTTAAATTCGTATTCGTGGGTTCGATTGTGGATTTCTGAGACCCTGGCGCAACCCACCTTTGGTAAGGGCCATAACTCAAACACTATAATGGTTTGTAAAAATAAAGAGTAAAATATAATAATAATAATTGTTGGGGCTTAACGTCCCAAAACCACGTTATGATTATGAGAGACGCCGTTGTGGAGGGCTCCAGAACTTTCGACCACCTCGGGTTCTTTAACGTACACCAAAATCAAAGCGCACGGAACTAGCATTTTGCCTCAATCGAAATGCGGTCGCGGCGGCCGGGATTCGATCTCGCGACGTACGGGTCAGAGGTCGAGGACCATTACCACTGTAGTCCACCGCGGCGGGTATAAGATTAAAATAAATTGAAACGAAAATGAGAAAATGTTACGTCGTGAGGAAAATGGCAACTCTTACGCGACGAAGGTTCGTAATGATGAGAAATTTCTGATAATAGCTGAAAAAAAAATACTTATGAACAAAAATAAAAAAGAAGTAACATAACCTTGTTAACATACAATTCTGCTTTTCTCAAGCAGAAAATTACCCACGTCACGGAAAGCTTCCGCGGAGCGGCGCCGGCTATTTGGGGAGTATAAAAATTGCCGCGTTCGTATGACTCGGCCTATACTGACGGCTATAGGGTCACTGCCAAAACAGAGGAGGCGCTGGCAACACGAAAAGGGAGCGCTATGAAAGACGCTGAGCCAGGGCCTAGTGGATTGTGTGGTAGGCCTAATGGGTATGCGACGCCGGAGGAGGCTCGGCAAGTGCGAAACGAGGCACGACGAGCGAAACGGCTCGTCGGATTCTGACGGTAATTTTCAGTATTTACCGCATTGGCACTCATGGCTTTCGCCTTCGAGTCGTCTTTGCGATCGTATAAGAGACCATCCGAATACTTATTTGCTGCTTCCACAACTAAAACAACGCAAGCGTTGCGCCGTTTAGCGACGAACCGTGCTATATCCGACGAACCCAGTTATCGACATCACCGCAGTGCCTTTATTTTGTGGCGTCACTCGTCTCATGCCGGAACCGATAAGTTGCCCAAACGCGAGACATCGATTGGAAATGGCACCGACGTGCACACATTTCTTTGATGTGTCCGAGTACACTGATAGCGCTTTCTGTCACTTTCGGGAAAGCTGGGTACAACAGGTGCGTAAGTACTGAAAGGACACAAAGTGCACACAAAGTACAAAGTACTGAAAGGACACAAATGGTCGAAGCGTACTGCACTGGTGCGGTGCATACATCAATCCTTATCGACCGATGTTGACGCTGCGGCTTCTATAGTCGTAATACGCGTGCAAGAAAGACGGTGCCGCCTTTGGAGGGCGCCCTTATCTCTATTCTCTGCCAAGGACGCGGCGAACCACTTGCGCAAATGAACGTGGCCATGCTACGTGCAATATTTGGATAGCCAAAAGGATGCGATTGTAAACACCAACTCGTCAGCCAGCGACAATGCCATCTATACGGCGTGGAAAAAGAAATGAAAATATAAAAGCCATGTTGGTCACTTTAGGATACAAATAACGGCGGATTTTTAATTATATGTTTCAAGATTCGCAGTTGCACGGGTTGTCGGTGGTCTTGTCTTTAATCATATACGCCAAGCGCATGGAGCAAGCCGGACAAGATGACGCATGTTGCGCTGCAGAAAGACGCATCCTGCTGAAATGGAAAGTGCAGCACACGCTAAATTGAAAGGAGCTATATCTGGACAGACATTCCGTACTTAGTGGCAGGGGGTGTGGTTGACTATATCAGAACAGACTGTTGGGCTAGTTGGTTATCCATGAACACTAAAAGAATAAGCGCTAAAATTGACGAGCACAGAAAGGTCCTTTGTCTTTTCTCCTTTTTGTGCTCGTCAATTTTAGCGCTTATTCTTTTAGTGTTCATGGTTGACTATATGTGGTTCGAAACTCTGGGTCACCCCTGTGCCGTGTGCTACGCTGCTTTGCTGGTTATCGAGCTTCAGAGAGAGGAATAGATTCCAATTTTTTAATACCTCGCATAACTTCGACTGGGTAGCGCAAAAACACGGAACAAAAGATAGAGACGTAGACAGCACAAGCGCTAACTTCAAACCACGTTTATTTTGGAACACGCAAGTATATATACAATCACTAATCACAACGATCTCAACTATCGGCTCATGATGTGACAACTCTTTAGACTAACAAGAAAAAACCATTCGTACTACTGCGCAGAATACCACATGCGTCGGACAGCGAACACACCCCAAAAAACAACAAATGATCCACTCATTTAGAAAAAAATTTTCATACACTCTTTTCGATTCCACGCGCGACATCAGGTACTGACGCGATATTAGGACGCTATACTAAGGAATGGTAGTTCCTTATCGTGCACGTGTACAGACGGCTGGCTTACGCACGAGGTGCCTTGCCTCTGGATGATGCAAGCCTCAGTTATCTCACGAGTTAATTGTACCTTGTGACGGAACAAAACGGAGGTTAGTTCAAACTGCGGATCGCAACCACACTGACGGCAATGTAAGGCCAAATTTGACGACGGAGCACATTTTAAGGAGCTGTAGTGCTCGCGCAGACGGATGTTCAGGCAGCGACCAGTCGTTCAGGCAGCGGCACGTACGTTTTGCCACACGAAAGGGGGATCTGGTACACAACCCCCTTTACACAAAGACACAAAGCGAAGGCGATGCTTCATGGTGCACTGTCCTCTTGCTTCTTCGTTTCTTTTCTGCCGATACTGCAGTCTCGGGCAAATCCCTTTTAGCTTATTTGTGGCTGAAAAAACAACATTAACGTTAAACCGTGCCGCCACTCTCTTGAAGCGGTGGGACACTCCGTGAATGTAAGGGATCACGGAGAACGGCCTGCTTTTTTCACTTCTTCCTTCCGGTGCCACCTTTCCACGTGCTCTTACTTCTTTAAGCACACGTTCACTGGTGGCCGCTATTACAGCATCAGGGTAACCGGCCTGCTGCAATTTCTCCGCCTGTTCGTGAACGCTTTGCTCACTAGGTGCGGGCAGGACTTTGATATCGCAGACCAAATACATGACATCGCAATGCCGTTTTTCACGAGTCTCGAGTGGCCAGACTGATAGCTGAGCAAACCCTTTTTCGATCTCGGTCTATATTGCCGGGATATCTTCTCAGGGCAAAAAACCATGTGAAGGTCAAGATACTGCAACGTATCGTTCTGTGGGAACATCACGCTGGAACATCACGATAAAATGCAAATGAGAGCTAACCACGTTACGCTGAGATACGCCCAGTAGGGAGTCGCCCTCTTCTCGCATTGGCGCATCCGTCCCAGCGTTATCGGATCACGTGACGCTTCAATGAAGGCTCTCCGATATATAAAGGGGCTCGCGAGAGAGGATCGACCAGATATCGCACTCTCCTCTTCAATACCTCTCGACGTATACCTGCGCGCGAGCTGCCTCCACACTCAGAACCATGGACAGGGACATCTGCATGTTGATCCGCAGTGACTGCTGTGGCGACGTCCTTCTAGTCTTCTAAGCAAGGCAATCATGGCCCTCGGGCCGCCTACCACACTAAATTGTTCCTCACCCTGCGGATGACATCTACTTCGACTCACCGATGACCCTGGTTTTGGACGTGAGTATTATTTGTATAGCAGAGTTATTTTCTTTATTTATATGGGCATATCGACTCGAAATGAAATCTGAGTGGCGCGTATTTTGCGGTATGCACCATCAGACTTACGGTACGAACGCACTTCGAGTTTCAGCAGAGCGTTGGGCGAGTTGGGGCATAGCTTCGCGAAATATTTGTGACATAACTGAGAACGAGCCAGAGAAGGCAGGATCCTGCCTTCTCTTGTTTTTGTTCCTCGTTCTCACTTGCGCCACAAGTATTTCGCGAAGCACTTCCAGTTACGTCCAGTTACATTTGTAACAAAATGACGTTATGATCCTTGAAGCACGAAAGTAACTGTCATACCTGCACATGTGTTTTGCATCACACTTTTGGAACGAATGTCTAGAAAATGGTGTCACCCCAAAAATTCGATCAAAGCTGATATGTCTTGTGAGCTCGTCGACAAAATAAATATAATGTTAATCATACACCGTGGACTATGGGGTGAATAGAGGGCGAGGCGAGCGAGTTGATAATACGCGACAGATAAGCATAAAGAATACAGTGTCAACACTGTCTGGACAGAGTGGGTACTATGTCAATTTTCACTAACTTTATCTTCCTATTCATTCTAAACTTTAGAATGAATACTTACCATTTAGAATACTAACCAAATTTAGAATGAATACTTAACAACTATCTCAGCTCTCTGTTATTGTAAAACTTATCTTCCTAGCTTTACCTTTAGCAACAGGGGTGGATTGGCTCCCAATTCAATTTAGCACTTTTAGAGCATTCACACTGTAATTCATCGAGAATAACACAAAAGCGTTATACATAAATGCACACATACATAGTTGTCAGTCAATGAATAATGTACTTGCTGACACGTTTGTACCTTGCATGTACATTTTTTTTAAGTTCACCGCGTACGTACTTACGTTGTGCTAAGCGGTGCCTTCAAGTTTCCGGCTGCAAATTATGTAGTCAAACTGAGTGTCGAGTGACGAAAAAGACGATGTAATTATGTTTCCTCTTGTTTACCCATTTTTTTTTTCTTTTTGTAGAAAGATGCCGGTCTCTAAACCTGCGACATGCTGTCCGAGCGGTACACCTTGGCGCCTCGCGTCGAGGAAGCCCTTAGGAAGATCGAAGATGGAAGACTGACATCGATGAACTTTAAGTCACTATAGCATCTAGGAAGCAGCAGACCGTCATACCTGTGTACAAGCATGGCATTTCGGAACAACTGAGACGATTTCTTGAAATAAAAAAAATCATCCTGCTAAGCAACTTCGCCTTTCTCGTCGTCTTAACCAGCGTTAGATACAGTGAGCACGTTGAATTTCATGAGAACTGTATATATGCTTGGCTGAACAGCCAAGCATATAAACCGTTACTTATAACAAATATAATTTATGCTTCCGCTGTAATTGAAAAAAAGAAGAGTGAAATGGAAAACCAGACACCGCACTTGCAAGTCGCAGTACATTCTACATGCCTGACGTGTTTACTGCAAGAGCGAAGTCACGTGTTTCGTCCAGCAGCTGCAGCAACATTCTTATGAAAATAAAACGCGACTATATTTGCCCACTGTGCCTTGCTTTTCTGTCAAATGATTCCAGATGGTCATAGTTGATACGAAGCCCTTGGACACATTGAGGTAGAGCTTCCGCGCTGTATTGGAGTGGGTTGACTACACGTACAACAGCAATAAAATTACAGTCGCTGACCAGTGTTATCCGAAGATATTTCGTAAAAATGACGAATTCATAACGAATTTCTCAGCCACATAAATGTTTGGTCTACGTAATACGTGACACGGCCACAATAAACACCGCCCGACCTTAATCGCGTTTCTGAGCTTCAGTCGTTTGTCCGCCTTTTATACAAAGCATGTGCTACACAGCGTAGTCACTGGGAATTGTGGCAGAATCATTTTACTATGTTCTCTCACCACAATGTGTAGGAAAGAAAAATGAAGCATAAAAATGTTTTGAAGAATAAAGACTGCTTTTTCGAAACAGGCATGGCGAAATACATCTGTCCCCTTTAAGAATGTGATTGTTGAAAAGACGAGATTTCTTGAGGTGTAACGAGATCGATTACGCTTATTATGACGCGTTCAACAGAACATGAATAACCACATTGAATGGAAAAGCTGAGAGCATCCCTATGTGGGGGTTGTTTCGCTGAAAGCACATGACAGTGGTGATGATATTTGAAAAAAGATGCATACCACACTTCGGAGCACGATATGTTTCGGTCAGACGCGTATGCGCAGGCACCTCTCATCTCCCTTTCTGGCACTATAGCAAAAATTGCCAGATAATTCGTTTACAGAGGAATGTATCAGGGAGACAATTAAGAAGACCACGTTAACATTATAAATACAGTTAAAACTCGATCTAACGAAACCCGAATTTTATGAAGTTCGCGATCTAACGAAGAAATTTACATTTCCTGGCAAACAGCCATAGGTTTCAGAGTTGTCATCAACCTGAATTAACGAACTAATTTGGACACCAAACCCGATTTAACGAAGTTTTTTCTGAAGTATAACGGAGTGAAAAAGCGGCGATTTCCTACCTATTTTGACCGAGTTGCATGGGTTTCGCTTCGAGCGTGCGCTCTAATGATGACGCGTTAAAACATCTACGTGCACAAGTCTGTTTAAACTGCAGGCCCTCCCATGCACGAAACAGCGATACGTATACGGATGGTGCTAGAAATGGCGATGGTTGCTTTGGTTATTTCATGGTTGATGCGACAGATAGCACTAATCATCCCCGCATCTTTATCGCTGTTAAAAATCACTGCGTATTCGCTCTCTGCGTCATCGCATGACGGTAGTCTCTCATAGCTTCACGTGGCCGTCTACCTGACCTGCATCGGCCGTACATGGTGTCCCCTATATATATCTGGGCCGCCCTCGCGGACCTTTAAGACGCGTAGGTGTGAGCTTCCGGTAAAAACGATGTCGTGGTACCTATTGGGTGCCGTTACGAACGTTCAAATTATAAGTTTCGAAGGACCGAAAAATCTCTTTCTCGATTTTACGAAATTTCCGATTTAATAAAAATAATTCGATCGTGGTCATCAGTGCCTTAAAGCGAGTTTCAACTGCAGTTATTTATTAATTATCTGAAAACATGGTATTCGAGAGCACACACCCGCACCCCTGTTCAGATCCCGCATTATTAATTGTATCTGACGTTTATTTGATAGCGGTCTTGGTGTAGTTGTTGGTACAATCCCCCGTAAAAAAGCTCCTGGAGGGGTAAGCTTAAACAAAGCGTACCACCGCAATTGTCAATAATTCCGAATGAGAAGAAAAATGAAACATACACGCACGCTCACACAAAAAGCGCTCTAATACTTGGACCGGTGACCGCTTAGACGATTTGCTTGAAGCATATGTGCAAGACGCATGTCAGAACATGTACAACATGCTGAGTCATAGCTAACAGCCGATGTCTCGAGCACAGCTATTCATCAGTGGTGTAAGGTCGAAGGGTGGTTCATATGCTGAAACCTTGCTGGCTCAGGTACCGTGGCTCCCGGGCGCAATACTCACACGCTAACTATATGTTTTCGGAACTACGCAAATATACTTTGGTGAATATTAAACAAACAAGGGTTTATTAATGAAACAACCACCTCATAAACAGTTTGTTACAATGGGCCATGTGTAAAACTATCTACTTTAGTAAGGAGAGAGAGAAGAGGGAAGAGGGAAGTAAGGAAGATTGAAAAGTGGTAACATGTGTGAGTTTGAAAACACAGTTTGCATATGTGAGTTTGCAGCACTATATATATTACACCGTGGTTTGCAGTAAGAAAAGTCTTGACTTGAAATGATGAGTAAAGTGGCAATCCTCGAGAGATACCCGCATTACGAGGGCGACATGAACGTCAATTTGACCTGAACCAAACGCAGTGACCTGATTGTGAGTTGAAGTCGAAGTTGACCTGTAAAGTTTTACGTGAGTGACGTTAAGAATTTTGGCCTAAACTGCACGCGTGAGAGAGAGGTCGCGTAAGATTGAACGCTTGGTAAGGTCGAGTATTGAGCTTACGCGGTGCGGCACTACTCACACACGCGTATATTCCTCCTCTGAAATAACGACCGAGCCAACTTTATTTAGTAAGCGTACTTTCTATGTAACTTGCACAATTTTAAAACTGTGTTAGAATCAAGGTGTAGCTTATATATCTTAGTCGTAACGATGCCTCGACATAGCATATGCCTAATCTAGAGGCCGATAATGTTGCTTTCTCATTGTCATAAGGATGACGAACTATAATTCCGGGAAATGGATCACGTTCTTTATGCGGTCATTGGCGAGTGTTTTAAAAGATGTAAATATTGATGTAAAGTCCTTTTTTTATAGTTGGAGGGGAGTAGAGGGAGGGCAGCCCTCGTTAGCACTGTCGCAAAACCACTTCCATAATTCTCAGTCACTTAACTGCAGCGTATACATTTACGCTCTTTCAGTAGCATTAAAGTATGGCTAGTAAGTGTAGGGAATAGCTGTCGGACGGTGAATTCTTATTGTGGGAGGAAGGAAGGAAGCAAAATAACATTATTGGGCCCTGCAGAACGCGACGGGGGACATAGAATTTGAATATCCGGGCGGAGTGATCGAACCAGGACTCCGGTCAGTCCATGGCAGTTCGAACTTGCCTGCATCTTCTTTGGAAAATATGTTTTTACTTTCTTGTTCTTTTCTAACAAAAAAAAAATGTATCAGACCCAAGACCTCCTCCCCCCTTACTGCTGTACTGTCTATGCTGAAATTGTCAAGATTACTGATACTTTAAATGTACTGTTGCTGCTTTTCTAGCACGAAGGTGCATACTATAGCTACACCGTAAGAAAAAAAAAAGAGTACGTGTTACTGTTTTCGGTGACTTGCCACGTATATGACTCGCTTTAAAGAGACGCGTTAACTCTCTTTTGAGTCACACGACACTTCGAAGAGAACATAATGATCTCCAAAGAGACTTCACGTGTCTCTTTAAAGAGAGTCGCATACGTGGCAGGTAAGGGCTCCCCCCCAAAAAAGAGTCGAAGGACTGTTTTCTTTTTTTTTGTTTCTGAGAGTGTAGATATAGGGAGTGCTCACTCGACCGCTCGAATCCCAAGAAATGTAGATCAAATGCATAAGTAAACACTTGAAAAGGCAAACTCTTGAAGACCCAATTTTGTTTAGTATCAGCGGCGGCATTTATATATCTCATGCACTTTATCTCAATTGCAATGAATGAAGAACACCTCTTCACAAACTTATGTCGCTCCAGACGTCTGGCCTTTCGGAAATGCACGGCAGTGGTGCGTCAAGAGCGATGACTCTGGATGCACTTGAATTATTGCGGGTAACATTGGGCGAGATTAAATTTTGAGAGACAATTGCCTGAGATGCCTCTCGAAATGACAAGAAAGTCGTTCGCCGTAGCTCTTTTCAACACGGGGAATCGACAACTGACATAAAAAAAAAGACAATAGCGATGGAGAGCATAGGATATGAATCGACTAACAATGTCTTCCCACAAACACTTGAATAAACAAATGGTGATGGAGTCCGCCGCGTTGCGCTATCGCGGGGTGCCGATGGTACTGGGCCGGTTGGTGCAAAAGTTCCATCTGAAGTTCCATCGCAACGATGGAACTTCAGAGAACACGACAGATCGAGGGTGGCGCGCGGTTGCCTCCATAACAAACTCGTAATGACAATGATTAGACCACTTATCATGAATAGACCTGAATATTCAATAGAATTGAATAGACAGCTTATCATGATTGCGGTGTTTTACGTCACAAAACCCTGATATGATTATAAAGGACTCCGTAGTGGAGCGATCCGAAAATTTCGACCATCTGGGGTTATTTAACGTGCACCTAAGTCTACAAGTACACGGGCCTCTAGCATTCCCGCTTCCAGCGAAAATGCGGCCGCCGTGGCCGAGATTCGATCCCGCGACCTTCGGATCAGAAGTCGAGCACCATAACCACTAGACCACCAGGGCGGATTCTAGACCGCTTATAAGCTATGCCGTACAAGGGCGTATAAGGCATGCCGCAGTACGACGCTCCAAATCAATGTTGACAACCTGTACTTATTCAAACGGTACGAAGCACTGAATACGAGCGTTCCCGCACTCAGCCCCGTTCGGATCGCGGCCTCCGCAGACGGGAGTCGAACCTGCGACCGACACACGCACGGCTTTCTTTCTTTCTTTCTTTCTTTCTTTCTTTCTTTCTTTCTTTCTTTCTTTCTTTCTTTCTTTCTTTCTTTCTTTCTTTCTTTCTTTCTTTCTTTCTTTCTTTCTTTCTTTCTTTTTGATGGAATGAAAAAGAATGTTGCCGACTATGCTTGCTTCAAGGGCTAGAAAGATAATACACCAAGTAGCCGACGCCACATTACGTCAGTATCGGGTGCGCGGTCTTGCGGTTAGTGGAGAGTAAGGGAAGATAAGACGCACAAGCAAGTCTTTGGCAACGCCACTTGTTCTCGAAGATCTCTCAGAATTGGGCCAGTATTGCGTCGTCAGCCAATTCTGTGAAATGAGTCTGATCATGCGAGCAGCCGTACCGTACAGAGACACTTGAAGTGTATCGCCCGTTTTATCTTGGTCCGAAAGTCTCTCGATACAAACTTAGCCCGACTGCCTGTGAGCCAACACATATCCTGACGCCAACAACAGTTCAATCATTGCATGTCCTCTAAACGGCACATTGCAATCGAATCATGGCGACATTGCTGTAACGATATCACTTTCTCTCTCCGTACTCGTATGACACCAGCGTGTTCCTATTATCGAGATATCGGACAATATACCTTAAATGACGGCATGTGTAATGAAATAAATGCCCGTGGTGTGCCAAGAAATGTGTGACAAAATGCTTTCAAACAATAGTTGTTAAATTCTGGGATTTAGCGGCCTGAAGCAGCCCACTATAGTCTGTGAGTGATGCCCGAGCGCGGGGCTTCTGATTAATGTCGACCTGTCGGCGCTAATTAACGTTTATGAATGTCCAGGCTTAGAAGTGTTCTGGCTTTGGCCAACACTGCCATGGCCGCTAATAAAAAGCCTCCATTTCATGTTCAGCAAGAACGCTCCTTAGTTACTAAATCATCGCAGTGTGGCGGTACCACATACTACAGTTGAGAACTAGCAGTGCTTGCATTGGGCACAGAGTCCGTTCACTCTGTCTATAGGCTACGAAAGGGATCCGTAAAGATTCCATGTTCTACAATGTAAGCCATTCGTTAGAAGTACTTGCAGAATATTCTATCGGCCAGACATCTGAAATACGAGTTGCAACAGGCATTTCTCTGAAACGGAGATAAGAAACAACACCGTTTTCTTGACAACTACGACAGATCATGCGCAACGTGCGCGAACAAAAAACAGAAAATCCCTCGAGAGACGAGCTTCTCGGAATCGTACGAGCCGGACATCTTGCGCCTTGGTATGTCTGCATATGTAGAAAGAGACAGATTAAAACCGCCGGTGTGGGTACATTCACGTGCTGAACAGGCTCTGTCGAAGGAACACTCCCTACCCTGTCGAGTATAGAGGCGTCTCAAGTGGGCTTGAAATGAATAGAAGCAACAATCGGTCTCATGCAACCTCTCCTACGCAGTGCAGCTGCACTGACGCTCTACACTGCCGTCCATTTGTTATCTACACAAGGTCAGCACGCGTACCCTCATCCACCGTCTCCCAATATAAGCAGTAGTGAATTGCGCTTCTCACCACAACGCCAGCCATCCGCGCTGTACGACACTTTTTTGTTCCACGCACAAGTGACCAACACTCGCCAAGAGACGCCATGGACGTCTACCTCCTGGGTGACAGCCAGCAGCTGAGCGAATTCTGCGCAAGTTTGGGCCTCTAGTCATCATGGCATTTCCAACCTTGTTTCTTTGTTTCTTCTCTTCGCACTCATGACATGGCCACCTCGAAACATCAGGTAAGTTCAAGGATGGCGTTTCGTTTCCCAGGTGTCTTGGCTCACGGTCATAGGCAATTAAGAAGCAGTTGACTTATTTACATAAAACTTATTTCTAACTGATTGATGCATCCATTAACAAATGTTTTATTGATTCATTCGATTACAGTTGTTATGTAGTTAACATTTATAGCTTGGATCGACATCATTATTTTTATAATTATCAAAGGAATGGGATCAGCTCGCGTAGTACGGAATAAGTTATTGTGGGAAAGGGTGGGTTTTTGTAGATTTGACCCCCTTCCATTAGAACTACTTTTGGGGTGATGCGCCGTCTGTCCCATTCCTCGAAAAGTATGTCACCATTCCCTTCGCAGGGTAGTAAAAAGCGGGGCGATTTCTTGTGTTTGCAAATTATTTTGCTAAAAACTGTCTACAAGACGTTAAAGCAATTGATTTCTAGTTGTTGCATAACACTCAGTTGATTTGCGGGTCCTCTGAATTCGCTTCAAAGTTGCAAATAAATGAGTAAAAAAATAAAGTATGCAAACCTTTCCATCACTAATTTCCCTATTGCACGCTTTATCCTCTGCAAGGCTTTACTGGCCCAATGTGCTTAAACACATGTAAAAACGAGTATTGAAGCTGTGAGATTCGGCTTTGTTATCCTTATTCGGATTTCACCTTTTGTACCAAGAGTGAAGTGAACTAACATTTGGTGGCAATAATTACTTTGCTGCAAAAAGTATAAAAAGTGGAGACTGCATCGGCGCAATTAATAAATTCTCCTCTATGTCAAAGCCCATGCTGGCTGACAAGCAGTTTCACATGTCCACTTTTAATCGAAGCTGTGGTTTTTCTTTCCTGTCTTGTCGAGTATCCCGTTTGTGATTGCTAGATTAAACGCTGACAAATAGTAATTTTATGGTTACTTTCTTCTTTGATATGGTCATTACAGAAACCACAACGAATGCTGGACGTCTAAAATGTTTCCGTTAGAAAAGCACCGGGCCTGGCGCGCCCCGAAGGATGGAAGGCTCTGAAGGCGAAGATTTGATGAAAGCGCCCTTCACAAAAGCGTCAAGATGCCCTGAAGCAATCAGAAGAAACGTTAGGTCATTACGGAGCCCAATAAATTATTTCTTATAAATGTGAAAGTTTTTGATTCATCCTCAAACGACGTGAGAATTGTGTTATCGAGTTGCAGTGCCAAAGGCCTGGTCTCTCGATTACTGTATCGTGCCTGATCAACTCAAACAGCATTGTGTTTACTTGCGCTGCACAGTTTAAAGGAGTGGCCAGTTCACATCGATACATCATGTCTCATTGAACCTGTGCGTTCAAGTTTATACGTGCACAGCAACCCAGCAAGATCTATGAGTGATGGCCCAATAATTTCCACTTTCCTTTGTATGCAGCATAGGTGAAAGTATTTCAGAACACTTAGGTGCTTTAGATCCTATTTCCAACCAGAAAACAGGGAGGAACAGAGGCGGGCGTTGTGACGAGAATCAGACATAGTGCAATGAAGCGTGGATTGCAGTGAGGCCTTAGCCTTGTGAAGTTCCGAGGAGCCGAAAAGGCCCCCTGCACGAAAAGATTTTTGAAAAAGTTCCACATGATGCAGAGGGAAGTATACAGGCACGCTGTTGTCTGGTAACATTGGTGTAGTGTTCTACAATGTATCTCGATTGCTAAAATTTGTTGAGCTCATTATGTATACCCTTTAATAGTGATGAAAAATCCTTGGCACACGCTGGTGCTAAGGTTTCGACAAGCGGACTTGTATTTTTCAAGGCTGCAACTGCAACAGGTTGCGGCCTTGAAGTCGAGTGCCGCCATCGGCATGATAAGAATTAAAGCATTATAAATGGACAGCGTGCATCTGGGGCTTGAAAGTCCTCGGCAAACATCATGCATCGCCAATTGTCATCGCTGAAGATGTCAAAGGTACAACGATGGGCCGTTAGGATGCACGTACCACTCTTGTGCCTGATCCTTACGTCAGGGCGCGTTTTGTCCATCAGTAGACAACCTATACCATGGTTCAGTTTCTGGTACTTCTGATGAGGACCAAGACGCTCCTATAATTCCTCAGGGAAGTTATGACTAAGTACTGTGCAATTGTGTATTAGTGTCGTAAGGGTATTCCAGCAGTTATTTTATTGAAAATTGCATTGAATATGATAACGCCTCCTGATTCTTTGCCAGAGAGTAATCATTTCGATAACTCTTAGTGAACTTGTCTTAAGCTGCTTTTTCTATGCCATTGTTGCTTTACTCCGCGTAGGTTACTTTTTTTAATTCTTAGAAACATCTAAGGCTGAATGATACCCCGTCAGAGGGTTAAACAAGAGAAAAATAATAAATAATAATAACTCCTTTTCCTAGCTTTGTATCAAAATGTGCTTAGTATTGTAGCACAACTGTGGAATTGTAGCGTACTGCGTGATATCAAACGAATACAACAAAGCAAGTAACCGACACGAAATACCAGCAAATTAAGCACTTGTTACGCTATTTCGCCTAAGAGTGTAGCAGCGTAGAGCCCTAGGAGATTTGCAGCTTTCTTATAGCTACACTTGTAACAATACTAATTTCTGGTACTCGTGGTGCCAAAACCACGATATGATTTTGAGGTACAATGCTACGTTTGGAGCAATTTATTGGAAAGTGGGCGTGAGGTCTGAAGCGCAAAGTCTTATTCTCACTTACGCCATACAATATTAAGCTAATGAATGCGGCAATTCAAAATTCGAAGAATAAACTGCAGATGCAGGGATGAGTGACAAAATACTTCGGCGCGCATGACGTACATACGTATGCTAGTGGTAACATGTACAACACCACGGAGCTGCGACACGACGGTGCGAGCAAATGAACGCTAAACAAACCAAGTGTCGATGAAACGTCCTGGTGTAGTCCTCCGTCTCAGCGCTATCTCACCACGTGATGCTTCCGTAAGGTTGAAGAAGAAGAAGAAGAAGAAGAAGAAGAAGAAGAAGAAGAAGAAGAAGAAGAAGAAGAAGAAGAAGAAGAAGTGTAATGAAGGGAAAGGACGAGAGGTCCGCCAGGAAAGTGGGTTTCTAGTCTGCTACTCCTCACGGGGGTAAGGGAAAAGGGGAGCGAAAGAGGGAGCTGACTTGGAATCTATTACAGTGCAACGGTATGTCCGGACTGAGGCACCTCAGCATATTCATTATGTCCGTACACCAGAGGACTGTACGCAGTTCCTTGCTTCATGTAATCCGCCGTTTTTCACGACGCCCCGGCGCATGCGCTCTCCCCTAGCGGAAAAGTCGGGAAACGTCTCGTCATCTCGGAGGCTTTGCTTCTGGCAATACCGATTGTCCCTGCTCCTGCCAAACCTTACCTATACGGCAGAGGGCAGCACAGCAAAATGAAAGAGGCGGATTGCTGAGTAGTTGAAGTGCCGGCTTAGGGTCGCAAACTAATGTCCATTCGGCGGGGCTCTGCTGTACTGTGTAGCGGTAGAACAAGAGAGAGAGAGAGAGAGAGAGAGAGAAATGTTTTAATGAAAAGCTGGAGATGTTTGCCTGGCTATTCGCCTGACATGCTACTCCAGGTGCTCCAGGGTGATGATTATGATATATACACTGTTAACCACACACAGATACATAGATTACACTGTTTACAATGTTTCGGTCAGGCTTGTGGCCTGCAAGAAAGTCAGCAGCGCTTTCGTTGCACGTAACGCACAGGTGCTGTTTTGCCATGGGCCCAGAATGTGCCGCAGTTCTAAACACGAGTCCTGTTGAAGGTGCAAAGCCGTCTTCAGAGATCTTCTTTCTGTTGCGTATCGCCTGCATTCGCAGAGAACGTGTTTTAGGTCTTCTAGGACGTTACATTGAACGCACAACAGTGAGTCCGACAACTCGATTTTGTTCTTGAAGTAATGAGTGTAGGCGACGTTCAGTCTGATGCGGTGCAAGCATGTTTCCTCTTGTCTGTTGAGGTCTCGCGGCATATCGAAGGCACACGATGGATCAATTTTGTAAAGAGGCCCATACTGGTGACTGGCATCTGTCCCAGAGGGATCGCTGGAAGCGCCAAGCATGTGTCGATACAAGTGTCGCCGCGTCTTTTCTTGAGAAAGGTATTTCAACCATTTCTCTCGAGGCGTCATGTCCAGCTTTGGCAGCGTCATCAGCCTGGACGTTGCCTTGTATTCCGCAGTGGACAGGTATCCACTGTAGAACAATGCGGTGATTCAATTCGCAGGCTTTATTGCATAGGCGTTTGATGTCCATTACGAGCTGTTCCTGCGTGCTTGAGGTAGAACAATATATCGCATCTGGTCAGTAGGCGTCACTGCACGTTTCACTGGCTGCTTGTCCGCAACTTTTGGTGTGTTTTGAGAGGTGTCTTTTAGAGGCGAAGCTCCTTAAGGCGGCACCCGTTCGTCCCTCGTAGTCGTAGTCGTAGTAGTCATAGCGCATAACCAGTCTTACGCTTTGACCTCCAAAGTGGTGCCGGTGGGAGATTTTTCCTGTGCGTTGTTGAACAATAAAAAAATTCGCAGCGTGCGCGTTAACTAAAAGCCGAATTCTTCTGTCTCTCATTCCCCATTAGCAGCCATTGGCATGTTCCAGTAGGAAACGTTAGTAGAAGTAGAAGTGTAAGTGTTAGCTAAAAGCCGACTTCTTCTGTCTCTCATTCCCATTAGCAGCCATTGTTTACCTCCAAGGTAGTGCCTGGTGAGATTTCTCCTGTGCGTGATTAAACAATAAAAATTTTGTTCAAAACGCCGTTGATTGATGAAATAAACCAACGAAAGACGCCAGATGTTTTGTAAAAGCAAAACGAAAGAACGCCAGATGTTTCTAAAGCAAAACGAAAAGACGCCAGCTGCTTAACGAAAGACGCCAGATGTTTTCTAAAGCAATGGTTTTCTAAACAATGAAAATTCACAGCGTACATGTATAATTAGAGTGAGCTGCAAGTCGTCATAACTCATCGAACCTTTAATATAAACGCGCCCGATCTCACGTCGGTGATGATGTACTGGGCAGAAGTCACGGAAGATTCACGGTTTAGCGATGAACCTCCGCAGCTTCGCCCACTCATCATCATTCACTCCGTGGATATGCTGTGATTTTTTGCCTGTCTCAAGCTTCACATGAATGACGAAAACAGCATCGATAATGTTCCTAGTAAAACGGCAAAACGTTATATGCATTTTTTCTTCACAGTCCCCAACGGTGCCCGCGCGCCGTCGTGCACACTTTGAAAGGGGTGATCAGGTTTGTTGTTGTGTCGCGCTGCTAACTTCGGGTATGGGTCTGATTCCCGACCCACAGCAGCCGCATTCCGACGGGTGTGAAAAGCAACATTCCTCTGCTTAGATACAGGAGCACGTTAAAGAATTCGAGGCGGTCAAAATTAACCTGCAGCGTGTCACAATCATGTCGTGGTCCTAACACGCAAGACACCTTATTCACATTATATATAGGTTGCGTTGTTCACGGGCGATTCCTTTAAAAAATATGATAGCTTCGCCTCCACAAGTGTTATTTTCATCGGACGCATCCACGATCGGCGGACAGCGTCCTTGCCGGTGTGCCAAGCCCCGCGCACGATTACGAAAGCGCATGCAGTGCTGAGGTTAGACAACCACACGGACCAGGACGAATTTTCGGCAACTAAGAGGCTTTCTTTCTGAGAAATCCGTATGGATTTCCTTGTGGCTTCGTGCTACTATAGTGCTACAAACGGATGGTTGTCTATTTTCCCTTTCTTAACCCTTCCGCCACCTTGCGGGTTTCCGCAGAACTGATTTGCAGTATTGAGCTTCGCAAGATATCTCGAAAGCGCTCGCCCGAGAATACTGCCGCTATGGTGTACTAGAATGGGGTAGTGTGCGGTCTGCGGCGGAAAGCAATGGGAGCGACGTGGTCACTTTTGCGATGACGCCACCAGCAGGGCGCGGCGATCGGTGTGCCCTTGGCGCGAAATTTGAATTTGTTTAGCGGGGCCTAATGGTGGTTTAAGCAGAAAAACATCATCCTTTCACACAGTTTTGTTTGCTTCTCGGTTTCATACCATTAGGCGACTAACCCCCGACAAATATAAGAAGAAATTTCTAAACGTGCCCGCACACAGAGTGCGATTGTGGCAGTGAATATGTATACTTACTTGATGTCACTTAAGCCAGCTTGGAGGCCACATTTTGTCGTTGCGTACTGAATGAAGAGCTCAAAATGCGGCGTAACATAACGGCTTCGAAGTTCTTAACACACTGGTAACATCAGGAAACGAAACAATAATAACATACGAGCATGGCACTACATTTCTAATCGTCTGCTTTCACTGCTTGTGTTGAGCGTCGTCTGCACATAATGCAGACGGCAAAAGACTTCGTTTTTTTGTGCATGTAGGCCTTGTGTTTGCATAATGCAATAAAAAGAAATCTCTTTTCGCTAAAATTAATAACTGAACTCTCGAGACGGTAATAAAAACGAAAGATAATTGCTGAATGATGCGGGTGTTTTTCGCGATCGTCTGCTACTATGTAGCTGGTGTCCGCAAGACTCGCAACGGTGCTGCCCTGGCTACCGCTTCTATCTTTCGCATGAGTCTACGTTTAACTTGTTCCTCTGATTGAAGTGCATCTCCAACGTGTGTGCAAAGTCGCGAAACAAAGGACATGAAGAAGCGGAAGAGGGAGAATAGGGACACGACCTGTTTTGTACCAGGCTGTAGGAGCGGCTACCGGTCTTGCAAGGAAAAGTGGTCTCTTTTTCGTGTGCCCAAGGAACCCGAACGTCGTGAACTCTGGTCTCAAGTCATTCAAAGAATTGACAGGGAGCTTAATGAAGCCTGCGCAGTATGTGAACGGCACTTTGAGCCATGCTACATAGAGAGATCGTACAAGACGACAGTTAATGGCGAAATCGTGGAAATCCCACGGGGGCTGCCGCTTTTGAGTAAGGACGTTGTTCCATCGTTATTCCTCAGAGCACCAATATGCACGGGAGAGCAAGAGCGAGCGAAGAGAAAAAATGAAGACATGGCCGAGCAAGAGCCAGCAAAAAGGCGACGTAATGTGACACCGGATACAACAGAGACAAATGAAATCACGTCGGCGCCAGATAACAATGCAACGAGTGAAACTCCAGGTGAGCTCGTGCAATTTGCTGACCTCAAGACGCCGCAAGGGTGGACAAAGGTGGAACTGTCAATGCGTCCAAGTTTCATTATATATGGAGAATGTGAACTGGACGCTTCTGAAGCCACAGTAAGCAGATTGGCCTTAAAGAAACTGGTCAAAATCGAAGCGCTGCATTCTAAAGTACATCAAGGCGTCGTTGTCGCTGAAGTACACTTGAAAGGAAAGAAGTCGTTTCAGAGAGAGGTTGCTACGCCAGAAGAAGCCGAAGCCTTGCTTGAACATGTCGCCGAGCTGAAACTGTGCCCTGGTCTAGCGATACAGCCTGTGGCTGGAAAATGTGCATCATTCAACGGGACATTTTTTTCAGAAAAGTGCTCTCTTTTTGTCGAAATAAGTTCAGACAGACCATGCATATACTGCAAGTACCAACGTAAGCTGGTGCTGAATCAGCTTTCCAGAAGACGGCGTCAGAAAGTCGCCAGCAAGAACAACACTGCAATTCGACGGACGATAAGACGGATGCGTTCTCGCTTGAAAAAAGCGAACATAAGCCTCAGCCAAATGAAAACGAAAAATGAGATGCTAACAGAAGAAGCACTCGCCAGCAAAATCAAAGGCTTCCACAAAAACAGCAAGCTGGCGTTCAAGCGTGCTTTGAAGCAGCTCGCCGAAAATAA